>NW_014577314.1:246800-252569 GCF_000485595.1 Priapulus caudatus | reverse complement strand
TGTGGTCAAGTGATGCATCGGAATTGGTAGCTGGGCATGTTGTGATGTTTGATGAAGGTGTGGCGGAGGTTCATAGAGATGACATGTATGAAACACTGTTCACAGACACTGATGATATTCAACACAATATATATACACAGGAAGCACTAGAAATCACACTCACACATTTCCAACTAAGTTTACACAGGTGCACGCATGAAATGAGAACACACATGAAGTCAGACAGGGGGTAAAGGGACGCCGCGGCAAAGGTACCTGCCACTAACGTTGCGAGTGAAAGACTTTGGACAGTTGGACATGCTGATGAGGCAACGACCTAACGCATGGACATTTAGCATGGAAGCGACGATCCTAGCTATACGCTAATAATAAGACTGCAGACTGGTTAGACACATTAGACATACATCACAGAGGTACATTAACACTGCAATAAGTTCAGTCAAGTACGTAGAAGAAAAATATAAACAAAGAAAACTCGCAAACTTTTCCTTTATTTTTCAGTTCACTGCACCCTTACAATGGCTTCACAGTTATTTGTGCCCAGCCTGTGGTGTGCAAACAATTTGAGGAGGCGCTGCAATGCTCGTCGCTGTGCGAATTTGCATTTGCCTGACACTGTTGGCGTTATAGATGCTCACTGCCATCTAGACATCATACAGATCAGACCAGTCCCTAAATATGAGTTGCCACGCTGCCTTCGTGCAGTAGTGACTAATTTTATTAGGCCCGATTTGTACTTTTGATGAAATCATGGCACTATTCCCGTGTGCTTGGGCAACTGTTGGTTTACACCCGAAGTATGCCAATCAGTTTGGTCCAGATTTTCAATCAAGACTGGTTCGAATGGCTCAGAATGATCGTGTCGTTGCCATTGGTGAGACTGGCTTAGATTACACAGGTGTTGCGAGATCTTCTGGTACTGTGAAACAGAAGGCAGTATTTGCAGCACAGTGTGAGATAGCCAAACAGCTGGGGTTGCCTGTAGTTATTCACTGCAGAAATGCAGAGGCTGACTGTTTACAGGTAGCTAAACAGCATTTACCGCTCGACCACCCTATCCATCTGCACTGTTTTACAGGCAGTTGGGTCCACGCACAGGGTTGGTTGCAGCATTTCACCAACTTGTGTATTGGCGTTACAGGGCTCGTTGGGAGATCCAGCAGTGTCACCACACTGGCTCGAAATCTGCCACTGAGCAGAATGCTACTCGAGACGGATGCTCCTTATTTGCTACCTGTAGCTGCACCAGCAGGTTCGCAGTTTTCCCATCCTGGCATGGTGCTAGCCGTGGCTCAGGAAATATCCAACATTCGTGGAACATCTGTGACTGAAGTGTGTAGGCACACAACGAGCAATGCAGTGCGATTGTATAAGCTTCCACTGTATTAAGTGCTGCCAGTATATAAGTTGTAGAATAAACAGATGGTTGTCCTGCAATTTTCACCTGGTATTATTGTTGCTAGGTTTGAAGTGGACCTGTCTCACACACATTTTTTTATATAATATAATATATAAATGGAACACTAATACTATATATTTCTCTATCTATTATTAATACATGTTACTCGTTTTTCTTTCTGTTAACAGAAACAGCATACCATAACATACTTAATCACTTTTATTGATTTAACATTGACAGCGTTGACAGAAACTTCGTAAAGTTAAGAGAATTAAAAATTAACTTAAGAGATCCTAGACCCTCCCTTGACATTAACTTTCATCGCAACAAAATGGCAGCGGTAATAAGACGCAGACGTGTGAGAGCTAGTACTAATATAATTTACACAAAANCACACACACACACACACACACACACACACACATCACGTTTATGTTTGAGATTTTTATATTTGCATTTTAGGCCTATTTGTTTTTTACTATTATAATTATAATAGGTTTATATTTTACGTCCCCCTCCCCCCCAACCACCACCACGAACTTAATTTTCAGCACACATAGACGTGGTATGCTTTCACACAGTGGTAACGTAAACCAAATGATAACTTTATTCGCCGTAGATTTTCTTTTTCTTTTCTATGTATGATTTTGCCACCATCGCATATAGGAATTCACCCCCATCAGAACAACACATCTGTAACCATGAATGAAAAACTGCTCTACTGGTGGAGTCTGCTACAGGGAAACAAGAAAGGTAGGATATTAGCATAAGGTGCAGAGAGAAATGTCATAATATTCTGGAAAAGTCATGACTCGTCACGATTTACTTTAGCGAATTACCTAGGACTGCCTCTAGGAAGACCTGTTGCATGTCTTGAAATAATATACGTGTTTATCTCTATATTATACATTTCCTTGTTGTACACAGATGTTTGTGTCACCTTCTCACCAGGTGGCAGCAGGTGACAGGCTAGAATAACGTTGCCCGTGGTTTATTTTCACATGAAGGTAATGGAAACCAAACCTAATTTTGTTCAGTGTTGATATTTTCGTTGTCCAGGTAGTATATGTCACAGCCACCGCATTTACCGAGTCACCCCATCAGAAAAAATGGATAACATCGAGGGAAAACGACAGTTGGAGAATAATAGGGGTCGGTTAGCATTATTAGCACGAGAATACAGAATTTTTCCTTAGAAATAATTTGCCCAACGTGAATGGGGAACAAGGGTACCTGGTTTCACTTCTCGAACAAACGATTAACAAAGGATACTGAGATAAATGTGATAATATCCTAGTAAATATATATACATTCTGGGAAAAATGTGTATCAACATTTTGCTGCAAATAGAATTGTTTAGAGAAACTTGTTCATCAACATTTGTTTAGCTGTTTGCCACTAAATGGTGACTCATTTCGATCTGCTTCCGATATTTATTGTGGCCTGACTTGTTGCTCACAGATGTTTGCATCCGCTTCTCACCAGGTGGCAGGAGGTGACCGGGGCCAGAATACTGCTGCATAGAATATATTTCCACACGATGGCGACGTAAATCAAAAAAGTTTTTTTCTTCTTTACAATTAATTCTCTTCTGTGTATTTCTCACAGATTTATCAGAGATATTTGCTTAACCCTGTCACCAGGTGATAGCAGGAAACAAGAGCTATGACCTATGTGCAGTAATGTTGGATGGGGTGTGCTTTCACACAGTGGTAACGTAAACCAAATAATAAGTTTATTCACAGTAGATATTTTTCTTCTCCGAGTAGAATTCTACTGCCATCACATATAGGAAGTTAGCCCAAAATATTGGTAACCATGAATGAAAACCTACTCATGAAGACGGATACAGAGAAACATGAAAGGTAGGGTATTAGATTAATGGAATTCACACTCAAAAAATGTAAACATATAATAATACATATATATAAAGCAAGTAGGTCTCAGGAGAGAGATAGTGATCTGCTAGATGGCGCATTATTATAGTGTGTTGTGGATATAGAAATCAGTTGATCCTAACCCTAACCCTAACCCTAATTCTAAAATATAAAAAAATTAGTCAAAAATAATAAAAATAAATAAAAGACAAAATTAGCCAATCAGAGCCGTCCCGGCTAGCGGATCACTATCTCTCCCATGTGCAAAATCTATATAAATCACCTTAAAAATATTTCTATAAACATTTGGCAGAGGGAGTGGAGAGAAATGTCATAATAATCAATGTCAAACTTCATATAAATGTCATTCATTCTAATTGTTTTGAGAAAGCTATTCATCAATATCTGATCTGCTGTCTGCCAGTAAATGAAGATTCATTACGTTCTGCTTCTGATATTCATCAGGGATCTGCACAGATGTTTGCTTCAGCTTCTCACCAGGTGGCAGGAGGGAAAAAACAGACTACTGTTGCATGCGATATTCTGCTTAATCGATGCTTATTTTCACACGGTGGCAAAGTAAATCCAATCGTAAGTTTTCTCTTCTTCGCGATTCTCTTCTGTGTATTTCACAAGGTCTGGTTAATTCTCACTAAAACTCGTTGTTGACAGAATTTTGCTTAAACTAGTCACCAGGTGGCAGCAGGTGGCAAGAGCAAGAATACTCTTGCACGCGACGGCATAGCGGTACGTGGCGTAAACGTAATTTAAAAAGTAATCTGCTGCTATTTTTAACATGCGATTGGCTTAATAAAATACAAGATTCCTATTTGAAGTATTTGTTTTGTCTAGGTGGGATCCTGACAGAAGCATCGTGATGTGGCAGGAGATATTGAAGACGGAGACCGCACAACAATAACTTACGATTATGTACAAGTGAGATTAAACCTTTGATGTTTTTCGCCTTCTGGTCATTTATAACGGCGGCCTACTGATCGTGCACACGCACACGCACCAGTGAAAAAAATAAACGGGGGCTCGGGGCGATTTAGCCCCCGAAATGCCAAAAAGAGCCCCGGAAATGCCAAAAATAGCCCCCGGAAATTTGCATAAAGTTCAATGCAAACTAAATTTTAGAGTGCTATTTTGATGCACGCGAGCTTGAAAAGTAGACCCCGAAAAATAAATTTTAATTTTTTTCCCTGACACGCACACGCATAAAGGCACACACGCACACGCACACACACACACACAAGAAAGAGGTAGGAAGAGAGTGAAAGAGAGAGGGAGAGATCGAGGGAGGTAGGGAGCGAGAAAGAAGAGAAGATGGCAAGAGGGAGAGGGAGAAATGGAGCAAGGAAGATAGGGAGGGAGACAGTAGAGAGAGCGAGGGTGGGAGGGAGGGAGGGAGCGAGCGGGCGATGGAGGGAAGGAGGGCGGGAAGAAGGGAGCAAGAGAGGGCGGGAGGGAGGCAGAAAGGGAAAGGCGAGGTAGGAAGAGAGGAAGAAGGGAAGGGGCGAGGAAGATAGAGAGGGAGGGAGGGTGTTGGGGAAGGCAAGAGAGGGAGAGATGGAGAAAGCAAGAAAGGGCAAGAGATAGGAAAGGAGGAAGGGAGCAAGTGAGAGAGGGAGGGGATTAGAGCAAAGCGAAGGAGGGAGAGAGGGAGGGAGCAAATGAGAGAGGGAGGGGAGTAGAACAAAGCAAAGGAGGGAGAGAGGGAGGGAGGTAGGAAGGAAGGGAGCGAGTGAGAAAGGGAGAGCGAGAGAAGGAGCAAGCGAAGGAAGGAGGGAGGGAGTGAAAAAGAGAGAGGGAGAGAGGGAGAGCGCAAGGAAAATTGGAAGCGCGGAAAAAGGGAAGTGGGCAAGAGGGAGAAGGGGAGATGGAGCAAGGAAGATAGGGAGAGAGCAAGGGTGGAGGGAGGGAGGCAGCGAGCGAGCGAGGGAGGAAATGAGAGAGAGAGAGAGGGGCGAAAAAGAAAGAGAAGGCGAGCGGGAGGAAGAGATGGAGGGAGAGAGAGATGGGGAGAGGAGAGCAAGAGAGGGAGAGATTAGCAAGAGAGGGCAGGAGGTAGGAAGGTAGGGAGGGAGCAAAAGAGGAAGAAGAGGGGGAAGGATAAAGGGAGGGAGCGAGAAAGCGAAGGAAAGAGGGAGGGAGGTTGAATGCAAAAGAGGGAGAACGGGAGGGAAGGAGTTGAGAGAGCGAGGGAAGGAGGGGGAGAGCGAGGGGTGAGAAAGAAAGAGACAGAGACAGAGGGAGAAACGCACGCACGCGCACGCACGCACGCACGCACGCACGCACGCAAGCACGCACGCACGCACGCACGCACGCACGCACACACACACACACACACACAATCGTGTTCGCGGAAGCAGAGAATGTATATATGCCGTTGTTAGAGACACTATAAATTTACCATATAGCCGACTGTTCAATTATAGTTGGACCCAAAAATATAGAAATATTGTATTTTATTCTTTTAAAATCGACCATGCT
>NW_014577314.1:227583-246790 GCF_000485595.1 Priapulus caudatus | reverse complement strand
AGAGAGACAGAGAGAGAGAGAGAGAGAGAGAGAGAGAGAGAGAGAGAGAGAGAGAGAGAGAGAGAAATAGATAAAGAGAAAACAGAAAGAAAGCCAGACGGAGGAACACAGATAGGAAGAGAGAAGCACGAACCGCCAAGCTTAAAAACAAAACCGCAAACGTTGTTCCAATTCCGTTTCACGCCGCAGCAAATCACGGAAATCTGCAGCATAAATCCGGCGCTGCATGTATGCGCACCACAGTAACTGGAGCCCCACACCGCCGACAAGCGAGCCGAAGTAAGAGAGGCCGCCGCGCGACTGTGGAATGCCGACAGCCGACGAGCGACGCTGCGCGCCCCCCGCCAGCCGCTAGCGTCGTCATCAGACGCTGGTATGTCGCTGGCGGAAAGCCAAGCGGGAAACTCACAGGCACTTGGAACGTCTCAATAAATAAAAAAAAAGGTAAATAAACACGAAATGTATTTACTACCAAAGTCTTAATGTTTTTCTACTCTATGTCGCCTATTATTGCCGATAATTACCCGTAATGCCGGTCAAATGCTTATCTGCAACACACAAGTACACCGCACGCCCGCCCCGTGCACAAACAACATGAATAAGAAAGATCTCTCATTAATAAGCGAGATCTCTCTTATTCGTGTTGTTTGTGCACAGGGCGGGCGTGCGGTGTACTTGTGTGTTGCAGATGAGCATTTGACCGGCATTTACGGGTAATTATCGGCAATAATAGGCGACATAGAGTAGAGAAACATTAAGACTTTGGTAGTAAATACATTTCGTGTTTATTTACCATTATTGTTTTTATTGAGACGTTCCAAGTGCCTGCGGGAAGACTGTTAATGATCCCGCGTGCGCTCGAAAAGGAGACGAGGAGTGAGGAGACGTGATAGAGATAAGTGCGCCGAGAGAAGAATTTCCGCGGCAAGCTTCAACGAGAGACGAGGGGAGGAAGTGAAAATCACGGGGGGAGGGCATGCGGTGGGTGTCGATGGGCGTCACTCGACAGCCACGGCGGTTCGTTTTTATCCGTCACTAACACTCGTAGGCAGGCGCTATATATATATATATAATACGTACGTGCATGCGTTCATACATACGTGCGTGCGTGCGTACGTGCGTGCGCGCGCGCGTGTGTGTGTGCATGTACGTGTGTGTGTGTTATTGTGTATGTGAGTGTGTGTGTGTTATTGTGTATGTGTCAGTGAGTGTGTGTGTGTGAGTGTACGGCGAGAAGAAGTTAGAGTGACAGTGCGAGAGAGAGAAAGACAGAGAGCACAGTAGTTGTTACCGACGAATAAAATACACATCAGCTCACTTTCCGCCAAAAAACAGGCCGCCAGTACACTCTGACCGCCTAGCGGAATCCTACGTCACGCAATGATCGCGCGACACAAGAAGCTGCCTGCTTAGACGTAGCGGAGGATGCACGCATGCGCAGATGAGTTGCGCCTGCGTGCGTGCGCGCGGCGGCGGCCGTGGCTGTGGCGACGGCATACGCCAGAGGCGTTGCGTTGTTGTCGCACGTGTTGCTACGTGAAACGGAATCGCTCTTTTCCGCCGCCGCCGCTTTCCTCTCGCTGTGTGCATACACTCGCGAGTACATACGCACATACACGCACGCACGCACGCACGCACGCACGCACGCACGCACGCACACGCACGTATACACACACACACACACACACACACACACACACACACACACACACACACGCACACACACACACACACACACGCACACACACACACACACACACACGCATACGTACACACACGCGAACACGCATAGAGACACACGCGCACACGCACACGCACACGCACACGCACACGCACGCGCATAGAGACACACACGCACACACACACACACATGCAAACACGCAAACACAGACACACGGACAGTCGGACACACACACAAACACTAGTTTCTGGGCACTATGCAACACAGCATTGTAGCAATCATGAAAACCATCGGATTGAGGCATGCCGATCGAACCACGTTATTTAAGAAGAAGATAACACTGTGCCAGTATAGTAATGTCATCACCACAACATAGATTAACCGCATCTAAGAATTAGACTGCAGGGTTATTGAGATGTGTTTTGACCAATTTGTGTAGCAGAACCACTGACAAAACAAAGATAGCCATCGTGTAGGATAATTGTGTGCCAGCTGAATTGGACCTATACTGTGAGTTTATACATAATGTGAGTAACCCTAACCCCTGGGGGGGAGGGGGTCACTATATATGCCGTTATTACCCCATGCGCGTTCTCACTAAAAATTATAGGCCCCGTAGTGCGAACTTCACATTGGAAAACCCTACCCCCTATTGCAGACACAATTGAAGAATACCACCCCCTATTGCATACACAATGAAAATATCCCACCCCTATTGCATACACAATAAAAGAGTCCTACCCGGACCCCTACCCCCTATTGCGAGGTCTTGCAGACAAGTGGAGGGCAAAGAGCGGAGGGAATACTTGTGATCAACTCAAAGAAGACTACTTGCAACGCTTGTTGCTGTCAACAGAGAGTGTCAAATCTCAAATCAAGAAGAACAGAAGGAAAAGAGAGATTATTTATCACATTCTGAGAATTTATTTGTCACAGCTTAAAATACTCAACTAAGTTACATTGGGGTTACATTGCACTGAACTTGGTCACAACTGCATCACAGCTAACATCCTTGCCTTGTATTGTATCATCTGCATAGACAACTCACCTCTATTTTCTCAAAAATGACAAGTTCAATTTCAGGAGCAGGTATGCCCAGGCAGGTATACAATTCAGAGAGGCTGTAATATATTACATTTCTTTTAAATTTCAAGTGCATGTTACCTACCCAGCAAGCCATCAATGAGAAGGTCTATCTTGTTGACCATAAAATCTGTCAGCCATGTACATACTGTATGTATAAATGCAGAATAAATATTCTGACGTGAGGGGGGCCTACTGCGGGCGCGGTGCTTGACTTGAACGATCGTGGGTCCAATTCACTGCAATGTTGACTTCAAATAGGGTAGAATGATTTTGTGGTTGTTGTGATAGGGTACGTGAACTTTTGTGGGGCGATTGACAGGGATTTTAGATAAATAGTTAATGACAAATGTACAGTGGCAATTTTGCCAGCAAAGCAATTGGCAAACGATACGGAGGCAATTATAATTACATTCTGCTACAGATAGGATAACATCCTGACGCAAATACTATAACGCAATAGGTACAAATAGTATATAAGCATGCGTAAGTTACACAGGAGTCTTTTACAATCAGGAAACGTACATGAGTTACGAATGCGGAATTAACTGACATAGTACAACATTCTAAAACAACTGCATAAGAGTCATAATTATAGAAGTCATATTAGAATATAAGTAGAAGTGATCATTATCGCCAGCATGTAAAAATCCAGATAAATGATCAAACATTCGTACAATTATGACAGTAACGAGCCACGAAAAACGGATATAATTATAAGTAACGATTAACTACAAAAAGGATAAAACTATAGAACAATCGTGATATATACAGTGATAACAAGAAATACAACAGAATAGAGATTGGGATATTAATCAGCAATTGTGGATAAGCACAACAGCATAAATATCATGAACATCACGAGAAATGAACTTATTACAATTAATCACGAAATTCTTAATTAATTATAATGCAAAGTAGCACATTTCTAATATGAAAACGTTTACAATTGACACTTAACGTATATACATTGCACGAACGTACGCACACGTGTTCTAAGGAAGTGTTTCACTTCCCGATCCCACAGGTTCTACGGTTTAGCAGGTGCGCTAGTGGCACCCGTTCGATAGATTCCACGATAGATAGCACGAGAGGTATCACAGATAGATCACACGATAGATAACACGAACACAGTATTATAAAGCTACTCTTCGTTGGTTCTATTACCACAGAATATTCTCGTAACATTCTAAATTCACACAACTCCACGAAACTACACAGATGCCTACACGGAAGTCTACACACACAGAATACCGTATATCAGTAATTTCGTACCTTAGCGCAGCGGTTCGCGGAGACGCTTGGCCGGGGTGAAGGTGAACGGTAGGAGATAAACGGAGAAATACAACGGACTACGTGTGAGAGTAACAGGGGCACGATAGGAGCGGGACAACAACTGGACCGTTCGGTTCAAAGGATCAAGCCAAGTCCGCTGCTAATTGCGCGTCTTTTCGTCAACAAGTCTGGTCCCTATAGATGGGGCAGGTGGACATCACGGCGGAATCATCATTAGGTGTCATGGAATGATCTTTTATGGTGATTGCGTTCGTGCCGTAAACTAATATGTGCTATCTGTGAAGCCGGCGCTTTCCTACAGTGTGCGTGCGTTCGTGCACGCACGCGTGTGCTTGCGTGCGTGCACGTACGTGTGTATATTGCGATTGACAATATTCACAATTAATTTCTACCTGTCGTTTCGTATTTGTTTTAATGTTGTATGTGTAGACGAAATAAAAACAAATACATGTATGAACTGTATTTTTTGTGGTATTTTTACTCTGTAGTTAGAATAAAACGAAAGTTGAAACCTGATGTTGTTGCACGTACAGTTGAAAACTGACGTTGTTTCAACTAACAGGTTTTCAACGCTGTTTCAACATTATTTCGAGGTAATATCTCTGCTGGTTTCTCCGTCCACCACTTTTCATTTTTTACCAGCCCCACCAGTACTCCTCCCCCTCCTCTTCATCCTCCTCTTCATCCTCCTCTTCATCCTCCTCCTCCCCCTCCTCTTCATCCTCCTCCTCCCCCTCCTCCACATTCGTCTTCTCCTCCTTCTCAACGACAGCCCAGTCTGCATTTATAGTACACGAGTCAAAGGCAGATTGGTCTGCTTCACTGAGCTGCATAACTGTTATAGTAAAGCTGTAATTGCTGGTATTATAATTATACCGTCTGCTTGTTACTTCACTCGGTAGGTGGCGCCGTATAACGCTGAAGTGCACCGAGGACGCCTTTATCTGTTACGGTAGGAAACCAATTCTTATATGCGACCATACATTCTTTCGAGATATTACGATATGCCACCTACTGAATTCATGTTGCCCGTGACACCATATCAGTTCTATGTTGTAAACTCGTCATTTTTTCTGTAAATAAACCATTCCTGACACAGACTGAAATGGCCGATTTTCAGCCTGGTTTCACTTCAAAAACAAACAAACTGAATTGCCTCATCTCATCGCTCATTGGTTGATTTGCGCGAGCAATATACGTTTAAGTGTACCTTCTTATTTATTAAACAGATTACTTACTATATATATAATCGCAGCAGGCACGCAGCAGCAACGTCTGAGCAGACAGCAGAGAGCAGCCGTTGGTACGTATAAGTCAGTCTTCAACGCCACTGGTGACAGCAGCTGTAAATAAACACGTGTGTAATAATAGCGTGCAATAACAGCCGAAGGATAACAGGTCCGTGAATTATTTATTGACTTGATCGATGGAGAGAACGCCTCGCCGGTTCACGCCGGCTCGCAGCGCTACGACATTCCGCCATCACACTTAACCGCGGCCACTCACGCATGATTATACTCTCAGGAGGTATTGATAGACTCCTGATACCATCACGCACGAGACTGTTAAACGGTAGCTGTATGCCCCATTGTTATTCAAATCGCTTGTTTCGGGGTATAGTTTTTAGAGGTCAAGAGTTTCCACTGAACGCGGTACAATATGTTGTCATTATCGCTGCGAAACCACTCCAACGTCGAAGCTTTTATTATATGCTATTGTCATTTAAATCGAGTCCGTGCCTCCTCTATCGGGTAAGTCGTTAATGAATCCACGTTGTAGTGAGATTCTATTGCCCTGAGCAAGATAGATGGAGAGAGAGAGAGAGAGAGAGAGAGAGAGAGAGAGAGAGAGAGAGAGAGAGAGAGAGAGAAGAGAGAGAGAGAGAGAGAGAGAGAGAGAGAGAGCCTGAGAGAGACAGAGAAGAGCGAGAGAGAGGAGCCAAGGAACGAGAGGAGAGAACGGGAGTGAGAGGAGAGATAGAGAGCGAGAGAGAAGAGAGGAAGAGAGAGAGAGAGAGAGAGAGAGAGAGAGAGAGAGAGAGAGAGCGGCGAGCGAGCAAAAGGATATCTGGGGAGGAATTGAGAGAGAGAGAGAGGTGACAGAGGGGCGCGAGCGAAGCGAAATAGAGAAGATTAACGAGAGAGAGAGAGAGAGTGACAGAGGGGGCGCGAGCGAGCGATAGAGAGATCGAGCGAGAGAGAGAGAGAGAGAGGAGACGAGAGAGGAGAGACGAGAGTAGAGAAGAGAGACGCCGAGAGAGAGAGCGAGGAGCGAGAGCGAGATGGCGAGAAGAGAGAGAGAAGAGTAGAGAGAGAGAGAGTAGAGAGAGATAGAGAAGGCGCGAGCGGGATAGAGAGAGTGAAAGACAAGAGAGAGAGAGAGGAGGAGAGAGAGAGAGAGAGAGAGAGGCGCACGAGCGAGCGATAGTGATGGAGAGAGCGAGAGAGACTCAGCCCCGGCCTTCGCAAGCAGCCAAATAAATACACTTGCGCGCAGAGAAAGACGGGTGGCTTCGCTTTTACATAATTAAAAACCGGACAATGCGAGCCAACTGTCATGTGATGGAGTACTGCGCGCGCGTGTGGGTGTGTGTGTGTGTGTGTGTGTGTGTGTGTGTGTGTCGTGTGTGTGTGTGTGTGTGGCGTGTGTGTGCTGTGTGGTGTGTTGTGTGTGTGTCGTGCGTGTGTGTGTGGTGTGTTGTGTGTGTTGTGTTGTGTGTGCGTGTGTGTGCGTGTGTGTGTGTCGCGGTGTGTGTGTGCGTGCGGTGGTGTGTGTGTGGGCGCGCGCGCGCGCGTGTGTGTGTGTGTGCGTGCGTGTGTGTGTGCGCGCGCGCGTGCGTGTGCGTGTGTGTGTGCTCGCGTACGTATGTGTGTGCCTGCGTGCGTGCGTGTGTCCGCCGTTAACAGTGCGCGTGTCTCTCTCGCTACGACTAATCAGTCAGTTTTAGCAAACGTTGGCGACGTGTGATTGCGATAATCGCAGAGTCCTGAGTTTGTCATTAGAGCGCCACACTGACCGATAAAATTCATTAGAGGAACGACACAATGCGCTGTATTAGTGGGAGGGTCGGGATCGCGTCTCGTGAGCTTTTTTGCCCTCTGTTTGTGAACGTATATATCTTTACCCAATTTAATTCAATTCAACAACATTCCCTGTGTCATCAGCGTTCATTCGATGACGCTGACGTGTGCGTGCGTGCGTGCGTACGTGCGTGCGCGCGTGTACGTGCGAGCACGCGAGCGTCTCCGTAGGTGCATGTGCGCGCGTGTGTAGGGGGATGTATGAGCGCACGCGAACCCGGCCGCGTGCATGCTGCTGTGTTTCCTGCACGTTAAATTTACTCCCGTTCCCCATATCGCGAACTCTCTCATTAGAGAATTCCAGCTGTTGTAGGTTTGGATTGTTTGTTTACATGCTTTTTATGCGTGTGTATTGTTCTTTGTTAACTTGTGTGTATATATATATATTGTTATTTTTATTATATAAATATTCAGAGTTTTCTATGACTCGTCTTGCGCTCATGGTAAGTAATCTTTACTTTCTGAGACTGAGAGAAAGCTGTAGCGAGAGGAGTGACGATAGAGCACAATATATATATATATATAGAGAGAGAGAGAGAGAGAGAGAGAGAGCGCGCGCGGGGGGATGCGAAGAATAAGGAGAGAGCATGGAGTGCATGAAGTATCTCGTGACTAAAAACATCTGTAGCCGATCTAGCCTTCTAGTTTCCCTTTTTTATTGGGGAATCGGTAAGTAACGTACACTATACGCGTGTCGCATTGTGATGCGAGTGTCCGCTCTCTACGCCATGCAGATAGAAATCCATAAATCTCTAATCTCTAAATCCACAGGTTGCATCGCAATGAATCGCATCAAGATGAAACGCGACAGCAGCATCAGCGGAAACTTGCAACTGTATCAGCATCTTCAGCGTGGTTGAAAACTCCTTGGTAAGGTCAGAGAAAGTTGACCAAGAGAAAAAGCGTGAGCACCAACGGTCAGTGGCGCACATGATATTGTGTATGTCCTACGGGCACTATTAATTGGTGAAATTCGATAACGGAAATAGAGACAAGGGAGACGAAAAGAGGCTAGCGGCAAGACGACAGATATTGAGAACTGATCGAAAGGCCGAAACAAAAGAGAGGGGGAGAACGAGAGACCCCGAAAGGTAGAAGCAGACCGAGAAAGGAAGATAGAGAAGGCGAGCAAAAGGAGACAGAGGAAGAGATCCAAACAGGGCGAGGGAGCGAGAGACAGAGAGAGAGAGAGAGAGAGAGAGAGAATATATATATGCGTGGCAATAATTGTTTAAGCATTATGAAGCTTCGGAGTTCCAATTACGGTGGTATTTGTGCGGCGCTGCGCGTGAATGTATTTTCGGGTGTACCGTGCTCTCACCGCCTGTTCGCGATAACGGCTGGCTTCGGTCCGCCTCCCCCGGACACACGCCACTTCTCCCTCCCAGTTCTCCAGCTAAACATCGAGGCCATTGCAATTAGCAGTAGCGCCGTGACTCGCCTTCCCAGCCTCCAGGAGAATGTAGCTGCTGAGAAATGTTAATGGGAGCAAGGTGGTACGCAAGGTCGCGGGATGCTGGTGTGTACTCGTAATAAAAGATGAATATGCCAGGTGCGGTTTCGTAGTTCCATAGCAGATCACATGGCGGTAGAGCAGCGTAACATATAGCAGATTTATTTTTTATTAATAAAATCCGTGGTAAACCATGACAAATTTGTCATGAAATATTATCCCCTGGTAAGATGCTACAGTTGTGGATAGCGAATACGTTGTAGTAGTAGTGGATATATAGTATATATAGTATAGTATATATATATAGTATATATAGTAGTGGATAGCAGATACGGACTATATCGTTTTTCTCACAAAAGGCGTGTGTTACAGCGACCAGCAACCCAAGGGCGCAATGCGTATATTTCATTGTTTCTCTCATCGCTAATTACGTTGTCTGGCACGGCGAGGCCCGCTGAGGCAGCGGCAGCGGCGGCGGTGGCGGTTGCACACATGTTCTGGCAACGATGAAGGAACAGTAAACATGAAAGAGAGGTTCGCTGTCCAGCGATAGCGAACGTATATCTTTGTCAATTATTCGATGGGCTTGCGATATCGTGCTTGCAACCATATTTCGCTCTGACATCGTAGCCAAAGTCACAATCCATATACAAATCACTCCCGTCTTTACCCCTAATCAATTTTCTCCCCATTTTACCGACCTTAAACTCAATCGACGCGACCAGAGAAGCATTCAGAGCGTGGTTAGTTATAGCATGTGCGTAGCTACCTTGTCTGACCGGTGCACGCGAAATGAACTAGCGATAGCTATTGACGCTCGTGCGTGCGTGCGTGCGTGCGTGCGTGTGTGTGTGTGTGCGTGTGCGTGTGCGTGTGCGTGTGCGGGCGCGTGTGTGTGTATGTAGTATAGGGCAGTGAGTGCTTTCTCCGTACACACGTACATCGTGCATGCTTTTGCCTTCCGAACAGGCGACCGATGATATTTTGTAACTGAATAAATACGCTTAATTCGCATACAGCTCGTGCGATCACGCGTCTCCACCGCGTGCACCGACGGATGGATGGAAGAGGGATGTGGGTGGAGAAAAGGAAAGAGGGATGTGGGTGGAGAAAAGGAAAGGGGGTACTCGCCACGTTTTACATATCACCAGTAATGACGGCCGACGTTCGAGCGCGCATAATCGTCGTCGCCTCTGTGTGTCGACCAGCGTTAGTTTACAGACGCTCGCACATTTTAGTGCTTGTCTAACTCAGTTTAGAGTCCGGTCATGGCACACGCGGGTGAGCCGCACCCGGCCAAGGTCCTAAAGAGGTTTTAAGTCCCGTTTTCGTTTTTATACGTCCGCGAGAATGACGGTCAAGATCAGATGATCCGCGTCAACTCTGTACATTCTCCCTTTCGGACACAATGTGTAGTATGGTAGATATGGGACAAATACGGGTGTGCGTGGCTATAGCTAAGGAAATCCCTGTCTGAGTGGTTAGGTGGGGGGAAGGTGACGGTAGATTTATCAGCCTCCGTCATAAATCTAACCATAATGCGCACGCGACAGGCGGGTAGGTCTGTAGCGCAGTGCAAAATCTCTGCAAAGTCTTACACACTCGTCGGGAGTCGTCGGTAGTCGTCGGTAGTGGTCGTCGGGATGTCTTGGTCGTAGGGACTCGTGGTGGAATGCAGGAGATAGACGCTGTGTTATAAATGGGATTGTGGCTGAGTGACGTATCTGGCGTCATTTGTTAGGTCGCGCCTTTTTTTGGACTAGAGGGTACTATGACGAAAAGGTGAGCGGACAAGAGGGTGATACCTGTAATTTTATGCCTTTTTTTTATATCCCCTGCCTACATTCTTACCGCAGATTGCATAGATTCACAGAAGGCCTATGTTCTATCTAGGCTGTTGAACTGTCGTTAAACTTGTAAGAAGCGTCACCTATGTTTTTTAATTGTCCAAAGGACCTGATGGCATACACTGTTAAATTCTAACATAGTCGTGACGTTTCTCTAAGTTTAAAATAAAAATTACCACGGCCGAGAAGGTCCGTCATTATATACGTGCTCAGCGCTTTATCGTTCACAGCATGGTCTCGCAGGATCCTGTAACGGTCTATCGAGCAGTGGCCTTCATTGGTGCACAGGGAAGGAGGCGGGGGGAAGGGAAATAGAAATTGGTAGGGGAGTTCGGCTAGTGGTTGTCTATAGGGCGACATAAGGGGTTAATGCGGCGGAAAAGAACATGGAAGGAAGGAAGAAGGAAGTGGGCGGAGTAGGTCGAAAACTTACTGAAAAGCAATAAATCGGTGCGGATGCGGTGAATGGCATTGCGCACACACACGCACACGCGCACACACACACACACACACACACACACACACACACACACACACATACTCACACACACACACACACGCACACACGCACATACACACACACGCCGACATACATATATATTTCCTAGCCGCTGAATGACATAGCGTGCGGATGGATCGTTCCTTGCCGCTACTGGAACAAGTATAGCGGCATCGTCGTTCGCGCAAACGTGCAGCCCGGCCAAATCGCCGCACGAGTGAGGAAACCAAGGCGCGAATCTGTGGTATATAAATATAAACGTTTAAACTCGTAGCTGCCGACGTTTTTGTCTGGCGACGGCTAGTGGCGCGCTATCGGATAGATGTCCTATAGATAGTGTGGCTTAAGTTTACTTGACACACTTCACCTCGGAGATTCTTACTCCGCGTATACAATACCAAATGCTAAACTTAGTGAGGAAATGCGCGTGTGAGATGCGTACGTGAGCGTATAGAGTAATCGTCATTACATGTGGTTCATCGTGTTAATGATTTACATGTGATTTACTTGTGCGACGAAATTAACCCGCAGCTCGTCTCTATCTCTTTCTTTTTTTCATTTTTTTTCAGGAGAAGCCACCATCGTCAGCGTCTTCACGACCGTAAGTAAACATTGTTATGTTTGTTGAACATTGTATGTATTTGTTATACGTTGTTTTTATTGATTTTACATTGTACATTGTACAATGTACATTGTACATTGTAACATTGTACATTGTAAGATTATACATACATTTGTTATACATTGTCAGTAAACATTAACAACGCATGAGTGCCGTCATACGTTATACTTATGCGTCGTGTTGCGCGCCATGGATCCGGTCCGTGGTAGAATGCTCGGTGGCCGTGACGGCTATACGCAAAAAGGACGAAAATTGCGGGACGCGAATCTAAATTGTTACGCCTTAAAGATGCTTAACCTCGCCGTTAAATGCATATACAGACCTACTGTGAGCTCGTCTATGTTGCAAAAATTCACTAGAACTCATTTGTATTGCTACTTTTATAACATTTCTTCTCAAAATCTAAACGAAATTACTTCTCTTGCGAAATTAGCACCACAGTGATGTTTACACATCAGGGGCCCGTTGTCAGAAACATCGTACAGTTAATGCTAATGTTAATGCTAAAATAACACTTACGACTAATGTTAATGTTACGAGAGTAGCGTTGACAGAAACACATCGTAGCTACGAGCAAACTCACGATAACAGGAACTTCATAATTTCATGTCACAAGGCTGTTGATTGGATGAGAATCGATCACAAAATTCAAATTCATACACATTTATTGTACATCCCAGTTATTTATGCATATTATGATGGCTAACCACATGTAAATAATATTTGATGAAAAACGACGTGGTCTTTAATTTATTCTGCACAACAAGACAAATTCTCACACTGTAACACGAGACGCGAGAGTCGTGGCAAAGTGGCAAGGTATTTAAAACAAGAGAACAAATACCATACGCCATTTGTAAATGTATTATTGTGTTTTATAATCGGTAGATAATTAATGATTTTGACGTGTTTTTCAAGAAAAACAGATTTTATTCATTATTATAAAATATAATATCACTAATTGTAATTCGTAGTGTAAATGTGTTATTTTCAACTTAATATTAAAGTTACGAGAGGGTCTGGATTCTCGTAATGTTAAGAGGATATTTGCGAGGATTTTTCGTTCTCGTAACATTACGATGTTTCTGTCAACGGTTTTCGAGTGGAAGTTAATGTTATGACTAATGTTAAGACTAATTTTGTTTCTGACAACTGTCCCCATGCAGGGACACAGCGGAGCGATCGTTAACAGTTCTTTTCTATGATAAAACAAGTTATAATTCATTATTATATGTTTATTCAGTACAAATTGTGGAATTTGTTTAAATCATATTGTTATCTATATTACTTATGCAACCAGGAAACAAATATAGTGTTTTCGTTCCAGGAACTATTTGCGCTAGCGTAGGGCTACTGCTAGCTGTGTGAAATAACAACATCGGTCGTAATTTTGAAAATCCCAATATTCGTAGCACTTCTCTGGCCCAATGAGAATATTTTGTGAGGTGTGTACACTGCAAGTATGCTCACAGTAGGTCTATATAGGCTTTTTGCTGCGAGGTTTATCCAATTTAAGGAAATGAGATATAAACATGAACAGTGCAACACTGATGTTAATATCCATTTTAGCAAGAACACACGGTTGATTTCTCTATCAAGTGCTATTTCACCTATCCGGCTACAGTGACTGACAGTAAGCCCTTCTTAATCAGCTTGGGGCATTCAAACAACGTAGAGACATAACGACGTACCACGATGTTGGCAATTTGGTACCCGCGCGCGCGAAAAAACATAAACTCTTTAAGCTTGGCCGACCTAGAAACAATATACACACGACGCACGTAGAGAGAGAGAGAGAGAGAGAGAGAGAGAGAGAGNCGCACACACACACACACACACGCACACACACACATGCACGCGCACACACGTACACGCCCATACGCGCGCGCACACACACACACGCACGCACGCACACGCACACGCTCACACGCACACGCACACACACGCACACAAATCTCCGGCTAGTTTGATAAAACCGTTTTCTCCGAAACGCAATAAGCGGGCATTCCGCGCGACTTGCCCGCGTAATCACCGCTAGAGGTCATCTCAATCGTCGACCAGCCGCGTATTTCAATCGCCATTTATTTGTTACTCCGAATATATTACAATCGCCGCCGACGGAATTAACAGCAGCTCCCGTTGCGCCCCTCAGGCGATAGACGGGCTAATTGAAACCAGTCTACAATTAATGGTCAGATCACCGTCTATCAGGAGTTAATAAAGATAAATTTGTCTTTATTAACTCCTGTCGTCTATGTTATGGACATGGACTATTACAAAAAGCAAGACTTGACGCTCTGTCACACTCATGGTGCTTAGCGGTGCGGGATCTCCGCGCAAAGAGATTGGATTCCTTTGTGCAATTATCGTCGGTACGTGTATAACCATCGTACGTACACATGTATAGGGCGCCGTGAGTCGCTTTCTGTCCCCGCTTATTTTTTCTCTCTCTCTCGCTCTCTCTCTCTCTCTCTCTCTCTCTG
Organism: Priapulus caudatus; assembly: GCF_000485595.1. NCBI lineage: Eukaryota > Metazoa > Priapulida > Priapulimorpha > Priapulimorphida > Priapulidae > Priapulus > Priapulus caudatus. Next base: position 232,746 of record NW_014577314.1, on the reverse strand, counting down.
TCTCTCTCTCCCTCGCTCTTCACACGTGTTGATCTAGAGCATGAATCATCTGGATGTGTTTAAAAAATAACAACCAATTCCCGCGTCCCGATACAAAAATATCAGCCTGAAGCGATATCTTACATGGAATTCGCAGATGCCATCAATCGCAATTTTTCACTTTGGCTTATTATATACCTTGCCGGTTCTGCGATTTCTATAGCCGTCCGGAATATGACATAGTTTTTTTTAGGATCAATATCACGGAAAAATCGGCGAAATGAACTAAAGACGCGATAAGCTATTAGGATGTGCAGAACATCAAATATCACACACACGCACGCACGCGCACGCTTGCACGCACTCACGTACGCACGCGCGCACACATGCGCGCGCACACACGCACTCACGCACACACACATACATACCCACCATGCACGTATATTATAAATATATATATAGATCATATTATAGTTATATATATATTATCGTATTATTAATATATATAGTATATCATGATAATATATATAGTATATATCTTATTATATATATATATATATATATATATATATATATATATAATATATATATAAAGGCAAATAGGTTAAAACCTCGCTCGGATATTGCGGATCAATAGATAAATATAACTAAGACGCGATAATAGGATGTCCGTTTTAATGTTTGAAGATAAATTATTTGATAATTCCGGCTTTAATTTCGTCTCGTATTCAAAGCTCAGCCGTCACTGCTCAGGCCGGTGTTTGATGGCGCATATGACGTTGTCCATCTGTATGACTTTTTAAGTAAAGCGCTGCTTGCCAAATTCCGGTTGAAATAATCCGCTCAAATAATTTCCAAAGTGCACATTCACTGTTACGGCCACCGCGCAAATTGTTCCACCGATATATCGATTTCGTATTCGAAATGCGGGGGCGCGTTTAACTTTTGCTCCCTTTTCCTTCGTCGACTTTCCTCGCAGTGGCCTACGTTTACGTCGATACTAGCCTCGTCCACACGATACACCCGTATTTATGAACATACGGTATTTGCGAAATAACCCGATCTTAGACAAATTACGCGGCCGAGCGTTCACACCTGATTCGCGCTCCAGAAATACGGTATTGCCAGCTGTCGAGCTGCTTGTAAGTGTCCCTACGTCACGAATTTCCTGAAATTTATAGTTGAACAACCTTATTTTTTGTAGATTTTTACATCAAAAGTTAGTACTAACGTACTAAATATATGCCTAAACGCTTCTCACCTGATATAAAGTTTACGTTGGTTAAATTTGCAAAAATCTTGACGATTTGAATTAGCTGTTCCCTAACACATTACACAATACTGGCGTCACTCGGTTGCTGCACTGGTTGCTGTGGTCCGATGTCATCGTTGAATTTGTGTATGGTGCAGCAAAATGTCCAAACAGTTTCTGTTTGCATTTGTGCTGGCTATATTAGAATAATATCAATATAGGAAAAATAAAATAATAATATGTTCATGTGCTATTATGTTTGAAAAATTATTATTAAAACTTGCGAAATGTTAATTTGTGTTTTTTTAAATTTCTGCAACACAAATGTTTGTGACATCCCCCTTCAGTCCGATCCAGAAGCTAGATAAACTAAACGATAAACAATGGTGGGCAACCAGTGCATCGGAAAGAAACGAAAAGAGAAAAAAAGCAGAAAGAAAGATATAATAGAAAGCTCCCGCTTAAGTTTTACAAGGATTTTCATGGCTGCACAATAATTTTGCCAATGCCTCGTTTACCGGCAAATTGTTCGCTAGTAATCGCTAGCTGCGTCTGGGCGCCACACGATAATTTCGGAATTCATGGCGGTGTTGTTGAATGCGAACGTTTGTTACATCGAATGCATCACGGCAAATTAGGAGTATAAAGAAGGTATAGTAGCAGAAAGTAATATAGAAACGGCTAATGGTATTTCATACATTTTATTTTGTACAAATAAACACACAAATATACTACTTGGCGGTGCTCGAAATTCGTGAACGTAGACAGTTTAAACAATCAAGCAAATCAATGCGAAATAAACAATACAATGCGCACCAACTGCCGATAAAATACGTAGACTGGTCCCCACTCGCGTTACACTGGAACTGTCGAGCGCGGACCAGTCTATAAAATACGCGGCTTCAGAAATACGGTATTTAGCGTTCACACGAGGAAATGCGCGGTCCAAGAGATCCGGCATTTCACAAGCATGGCAAATTATTCGGAGTCTGGGAAGCCGCGTATTTACATCAAATACCGGATCTGTTTAGATACCGTATTTCTTGGACCGTGCATTTTGCCTCGTGTGAACGCTAAATACCGGATTTCTTGCTACGTGTGAACGCGGCTATAATTAGCTTGTTTAACGACTATGCCGCCTGAAGCACATATATTTCGTATAAAAGACTTTCGTGCCCACTTCCGTATCAAAAATCGCCTTGTATCTGTACGTCGATCGTTTTTAGTATTAGGCTTGTTTAGTTGATGTCGCGATCATTGTCGTGTTGTCAAGCAGACTATTCTGTAAACATTCTTAAAACGGGTGCTGTATTATTATTTCATTGGTGCCGAGGTCGATACATCATAAATCGATATAGATCGCAAACGTCAGGTATGAACCCAGCACGGAATATCTCATGTATACACATGTCAGCCTGTAACATCTTAGTAACGTTTTTGTATGACTCGCGCTGGCGAATAGATATAGCATAAAGCGTTATTAGCAGAACCAGTAGGTGGGCATAGAAAATTCCGAACCTTTACGGATGAATTGGCATTTATTAAAACTGCGTGAAACGGCTTAATTGTATAGAGAAACGGTTTTTCAAACTAATTATATCCGAATCACACTGGATTCCATGTTTTTGCGGGGATTTGAGTGTGTGTTAAAGAGTTAGCAGGAGATATAATTATCCGCCTTACACCACGCCATCACAATCGCTTGTTGTGATTTGAATACGGAAATGCCGGCTGCCCGGGTTTTTATTTTGTTTTGGCATAGACATATAAAAACGCAGTGCTTGAATCCACGGTTTTGACTGGCACCGAGCAATGTATATAGGTTGCGAAACTAACGGTTTTACTAATTGGTTACTAATTTGGTTTACTAAATGCTGTAACGAATTTAGGACATCTAGCTCTCCCATTAGACTGCCAGGCTGGAGCTCGTACGAGAACCCGGATGATAGCTCGTACGAGAACCCGGATGATAGCTCGTACGAGAACCCGGATGATAGCTCGTACGAGAACCCGGATGATAGCTCGTACAAGAACCCGGATGATAGCTCGTACGAAATCCCGGCTATGCTCCGCTCGAAACTTTTGCCAGCTCTATGATGCGAATTTCTGCAAAGTTGTCTGAACACATTTCAAACACAAAAATGACCAACCGGTCGCTGTGACTACGCCACCTGAGTGACGGAATGTCACGAATACACAACAAGACCAATTTTACTTCTAATGCTTTCTAGACGTCCACGAGGCATCTAACTTGCGTGCATAATGCAAATTATTGCACTCTAGTGCCGAATTTCGGCGAAAAGAAATGCCAAAAAATGCCTTTTCTAGAGACGAAATAGTGCAACGGTGAACAATTTGCGGAGGCTTACTGTTGTATGCCTCCTTAATGAGCAGCGGCGACACGGATCGACTTGAAATTTTAGATTAATAATTTACAGCCTTTTCCTTATACGGGTACCGAATCTCAAATGTGGCAAGACTCCAGGAGCTGAGCTATGACTCTCTGAAATGAGTCCCCAAAACACAGAAATCAATGGAAATTAATGTTCGCTCCATGCGGTTAGGCGCAGTGTTAGAACGAGGGTTATGGTGAATTGCAACCAACAAAGTTAAGATATATTGATACTGTTAGTGTTAGGAGTGCCACAAAAAAGTGAAACGAGGATAATTATCTATTTTCTGGCGCCAAATGAGTGTAAAATAAGTGTATTTTAATGTAGATATGTAAATAACATGTATAAATGTACACGGATATGTACATGTTTACATAAAATGCACGTTTAAATGTTATTTGAACATGCATGTGTCTATGCTAGAGAACTTGCATAACTGATTTTCATTAACATAAAACTCAATTATTTGATTTCTTTGGCAGAACAGCTCTCCTTACCAGGAGGCTTAAGGTGGTGAACAACAGTAGAAGGCGTCAATAGGCGGCAGGCCTGAATAAGCACCGAACAGAAATTAATTAAAAATACTCACACTGTTACTTCGCTTACACAACATACACTTTATTCATGTTAAATAACTACAGATTCATGCTCTATGCTCCGCTCAAAACTTTTGCCAGCTCTATGATGCGAATTTCTGCAAAGTTGTCTGAACACATTTCAAACACAAAAATGACCAACCGGTCGCTGTGGCTACGCCACCTGACGGAATGTCACGAATACACAACAAGACACATTTTACTTCTAATGCCTTCTAGACGTCCACGAGGCATCTAACTTGCGTGCATAATGCAAATTATTGCACTCTATTGCCGAATTTCGGCGGGAAAAAATTCCCAAAAAGGCCTTTTCTAGAGACGAAATAGTGCAATTTGCGGAGGCTTACTGTTGTATGCCTTCTAGAAGCTTAGATGACAGCTCGTAGGGAAGCAGCCAACACAAGAACGTAAGCCGGCTAGTTCTTGGCATAGTCATGCAAAACCCCCGTGCCTATTAGGATGCAAGATCGATGAAAACATGTCGACATGAACTCTCCGCATTCCATTGTTTAGTTCGGATCAATGCCAGTCGCTAAGACTCGCTGGTTTCCTGCGCAACAGATTTGTTCACCAGCTGTGAAAAATCGAGCAACTTTGACAAATAATCCGTTTGCGTGAGCGACAAATTAGGTTCCTTCATCGATCATGTTAAAGCCATGATTGCTTCAGCTCGACGGTCGTGTGTGTGTGCGGAGGGGAGGGGGGGAAATAGTTAAATAGTTAAGCGCAAGGTTACAGAAGCCATCGTTCATGGGTTTCGCCATCTTAATCAGCATTATCATCGTCATGGTCATTGACATCGTCATCGTTATCGTTACCGCCATCGCTATCGCCGTCGTCATCATCATCATCATCATCGTCATAGTTATCGCCGTCGTTATGGTCATCGTTGTCGTTACCGCCATCGCTATCGCCGTCGTCATCATCATCATCATCATCGTCA
>NW_014577314.1:225588-226783 GCF_000485595.1 Priapulus caudatus | reverse complement strand
TCCCATCTCTCCCTCTCTCTCTCTCTCTGTCTCTCTCTCTCTCTCTCTCTCTCTCTCTCTCTCTTTCTTCCCCTCTCGCTTCCACTCTCTCTCTCCCCCTCTCTCCCCCTCTCTCTCGCGCAAGCTCTCTCCCTCTTTCCATTTGCGTCTCTCTCTCTTTTGCCCTTCCCTTTTTCGTTTCTCTTTCCTATCATTCCTATCGCTCGCCAAAATCTGTTTACATATTTGTCGCTCTAATTCACCGCTAGTCTCAAAAGGCGGACGAGAGAAGTCTTTGCCTCGCGGCGATTGCTCACTATAAGCCACGCGTGCAACAATGACAGCGCACGCGCACACAGATACAATACAACACAATGCAACGCTGTGCAACATACGATGGTATTAGTGTATGAATCGTAAGCTGAAATTCTGTGCGATGCTTGTTTTATTATGAATAAATGAATAAATGAATTGCTGGATGGATGCATGGATGCATGGATAGATGGATGGATGGATGGATGGATGGCAATAATAATATACGTAATAATAATAGTCGGCAACAATCGTAAAATAGTCATAGACGAAAGCCATTTTAATTCATTAATGCATCGCTTGTATTTCTACGAAAATTATTCTCGCATTTTCACACGCGAATCTGCATTTATGCAGATGTGCAGTCGAAACCGTACTCGGTTACTGCAAACGAAAGATGTATAGCACAGATAAATGATCAAAAATTTACTTGCGATATTTATAATGATAACATATACGAGGTATCACAGATCATAGACGTACATCCGGGTAATCATTCTATGCGCTTAGATATGCGGAACATGCAGATCGGTAAAGCTGCAGCGCAGCCGCGTGTGTATAACCGTAACCGAGTCTTATGATACGATGATGTAATTAGCCGAGATAGACAGGCGCCACTAGTTACATCCTGTTGTGCGGCGGCTTCGCCCGCAGGCGGTACGATAGAGGTGGTATATAATCACCATAGCACAAAACAAACATCTGAAGCCCTATATAGATAGACGTAGGCGACTGCGGGTGATGTGGAGCGGATGCATGAACGTGGAGGGGCGAGGGCAAAGCGTGCTGTGAGGCTTGAGAAAACATGAAAAGATAAACACACGCGCGCAAAAGCACGCACACATACACACATACACCCCCCCCACACACACACATACACACATACACCCCCACCACACACACA
>NW_014577314.1:211568-225563 GCF_000485595.1 Priapulus caudatus | reverse complement strand
TACAAATACACACACCCATACAGACACCACACACACACACACGCACACACACACACACACACACCACACACACACACACACACACATCACACACACGCATACATACACACGTGCGCGCACACACACACACACACACACACACACACACACACACACACACACACGACGCACACACCACACACACACACACACTCACGTCGTTAGCCAGTAGGTAACTCTACTGACAGTAGGTCGCCAGTAGTCGACCCTATCGAGAAAAGACACTCAGTAAGCGAACATAATAGACAGTATAAGCAGAGAGTACACCAACATACAGACAATATAGGCACTCAGGCATCAAGTAGTTTGCCATGAATTAAGCAGGTAGTAAGTAGACCACCCTATATAGAGTAAGAAGCGAGTGTTCTGGTATCAAGACAATATAACTTACTGACAATGTTCTCTTGAACAAACACCCGTATGGCATTCAACCCCGGACGATTACCCCCGCAATATTCCCCTATGCTATTTAATCCCCCGGACAACAACATTCAGGCAATCTCCAGAAAACTTACTTACCTGTAGTTGTTAATTATTCATTATGTAACAGTTTTGATCAGTTATATTTTTAATTGTTGGAGTTAACCAAAATGTGCGTGCGCCTGCGAATAAATCTATTGCCATTTTAACTCGAAATGTTGAAGAACGAATATATGAATATTTTCTTTGATGAATTTTTCAATTGAACTTTTTTCAATGACTAAATCTTACATTATTAATCATTTCTTCGTATTTGCGTTTGCGATATTCACTCAAGCTTTATGATGCAATAAATATACTATAAATCAATAGCTAATTTCTTATCATTTTTATTCAAAATACTTTTTATCAATGAATATATCTGATATAATTCATTTACTTGTGCCATATTAACATCAGCAGGATATTCATTTTAAATGGTTATGACTATATATTTAGACAAATCTAATAGCCTTTTACATTTCTTCATTCAATTTACTATTTTCAAAGACTTAAATTCTAAACGAGTTAATCCAAAACCAAATATAACTAAAATAATATCGGGGTATAATTGTCCCGGGGGAGAATGGTCTCGTAGTATTTGTCGCAATGGGGTGATTGTCCAGGGCTGATTTCTTCGTAGCGTATTGTCCTAGGATCCAGTATGCCACACTATAAGACAATTAGCGCCAGGCCATATATCATAGACAGTAGGCAGCTAGTAGGCCACCCTATAGACGATAGGCTGCTATAAGACAGTACGGCACTAGTAGCCACCCTATAGACGAATAGGCGACTGCTATATAGACGTAGGCAGCCTAGTAGGCACCCTATAGACGATAGGCAGACAGACAGACAGACAGACACAAAAACGGCTCGCCCCTTATATAAGATATTACAATCCTTTTGCTTTTAAATGAATAAATAAGAAATACCCTCGGTCTGTAGCCCTTGGCTGGAAAGTGGTTTTGCGCAACTTCTCAGATCGTGCGCTTTGAGTGGCGCCACCGTAGTTATAATCAAACTGTAGTCGTTAGTTTTAAAACATTTTTTTAAAATATTTTTAATGGTGATTGAACCATGAAACTTTTTATGTAGCGCAATTATAACCTAAATTAGCTGAAAATAACCCTAGAACCTAGAGGCTACTGTTCCTTTAACCAAAATGTGCGTGCGCCTGCGAATAAATTTATTGCTATTTTAACTCGAAATGTTGAAGAACGAATATATGAATATTTTCTTTGATGAATTTTTCAATTGAACTTTTTTCAATGACTAAATCTTACATTATTAATCATTTCTTCGTATTTTGCGTTGCGATATTCACTCAAAGTTATGATGAATAAATATACTATAAATCAATAGTAATTTCTTATCATTTTTATTCAAAATACTTTTTATCAATGAATATATCTGATATAATTCATTACTTGTGCATATTTAACATCAGGATATTCATTTTAAATGGTTATGACTATATATTAGAACAAATCTAATAGCCTTTTACATTTTTCATTCAATTACTATTTTTTCAAAGACTTAAATTCTAAACAGTAATCTCAAAACCAAATAAAACTAAAATAATATCGGGGTAATTGTCCCGGGGGAGAATGGTCTTGTAGTATTTGTCGAAGGGGTGATTGTCCAGGGGTGATTTCTTCGTAGCGTATGTGTCCTAGGATTCAGTATGCTACACTATAGACAATAGGCAGGCCAATATATAGACAGTAGGCAGCTAGTAGGCCACCCCATAGACGATAGGCTGCTATATAGACAGTAGGCATTCGGCAGGCAATCCCTTTGGCACTCGGCAGATAAGCAGTTAGTAGTCGGTATGCAATCAAATAGACAATAAGAACTTCCGAAATCCCACAGACCGTGTGCATCGCGGTAAATCCGTTCAGAGGAAGATCGATTTTGAGCGAATGATCGGAATCCGAGCCTAACTGGGCCACAGTGACGACGAGACGCTATTGTTGCGGCGCGGACGGTTTAGTGTTGACCGGAGAATCCCGAGATGGCTTCCGTCTAGCCGCTTCCTGGCGACGAGCAATGACACCCAAGCAGAGGTAAACCCAGCCTCGCTGGAGAATAAGAAAGAGAGAGAGAGAGGACGAGAGAAAGCTGTAAGTAGCGGTGAGCTACGGCTTGCTTGTTTTGTAACGGGATATTAGCCGCCGCCACGCTTTTCTGTTCATTGGCAATGACAGCTTCCCTGCCCGCCCGCGCGTGTACCGCTACAGCACACTGCATCGACAAACTCCCCCGCACCGCGCCTAGACGCACGCACGCACGCACGCACGCGCGCGCGCTCGCTCGCGCGACCAATGTTTACACAAGCATCTCCGCGTATTATTTCAGCCACCGCTGCTGATTTTGTTTCTAAAATATCGCGGTGTGATTCACACTGCTTTATATGCGGGCCGTCTGAGCCAATACGTGCGTGTGTCGGCCCGCCGGCTCGCCTACAGCGTAAAGTATTGATGAATCGCAGCAGCTTCGGCATGCACCTGTACACCCGTGCGCGTACATTATCCGTATATGTGTCAATTACGCATCAAGCCGCGTGCGGGGGGGGGCATTATTACTGCATTCTTAATCCGAAATGAAATGTTCATGATTTCTGGAAAGATGGACGTTTGCCGACTGCACGCCGTGTGAGCGCTTTATGTTCGGAGAAACATCCCCCTTGTGGTCTATTCACTATTTTTCTCAATTTGCGCTCTGCTCAGACGCATTTCGATAGCGGTTTGCATATATTTACATATCTCTGTAAAAATCTAAATAAATTCATATCGTTAATTTTTTTTTGGTCAGAGGGCATCCACGATGACGATCAAATTATATGATTTTGCAATAACGAATACTTGTAATATGATGGATTATCGGCTGGCCATCTCGCGTACATGAATATAAACACGAGCTGGACTATATTCAGCAAGTCAAGCATTCAGACTTCTAAATCTCTTCTTCTCTCTAACTTCTTATAGACGGGGCTCTGACCCCTCGCGCTGCCTTTCCTCACGTGTTAATGCCCAGCGGTCTATGTATGGAGTAATAGGACGCGGCAGTCTATGCAGCACATGCGTTTTTAATCGTGTTTAGGGAAATGTTCAAAGAACTCGCCGACTGTCTCTAATTGTTAGTAATTAAAGTTATATTTATTTATTGAAGTAAATTGCATAATTTTAATGTTATTGCTGTTCTTTTGCGCGCCGTGGTATGTTATCATAATTGTAAACTGACTCTTACGGTTATGCGAATGAAGTTATAATTACTAGCGTCAATTAAATTATTGTGTTGGAGAAGCCTGTTTATTGTTCTGCGCTATCAGATCATATTCTGTTCGGGAAAATGCGGCACTATTGCGTTGACTTAGCAGGATTTCACTGTTTAAACGGCTTTGAAGACGCGTACGTGTGTGTGACTAAACGCCCTTCCCCGGCCGTCCTCGGCCAGCGGCAGTTGCGGAAACGGTTCTTAGCGAGTATATGCAGTATTGCCTCAGAGTTCGTGAACACACAGTGAGCGACAATCTTCAACAGTTCCTTATGCAACTAACAGTTTCTCATACACGCGCAGCGACGAGTGCGCCAATAGTACGATGCGGACGATCGACGAAACTCCGCAGAGCGGTCCGTGCGGCGGCGGCGGCGGCGGCGGCGGCGGCGGTGGTGGTGGTGGCGATGGCGGCGGCGGCGGTGGCGCGCTTGTCGTGCGAAATGCGTCCAACCGTCAGTATGATTACCCTTGACGAAGCCTAAATGCACGCGCGCTATTTGCGATTTCGGGTCGTGGGTGGTTGAAGTGGGATCCCGACGACAGTGACTGGCGTTGTGTGGCCGAACGTCTAAATGGCAGCGTTTGCCCGCGTCAGCGCTGACAAGTGAAGTGGACTTTATTACGTCGCTACGGTTTGCGTGCGCCAGTCGTCGAGGTGGCGTTCAGTTCGGCTCGTAATGCGAGTCTCTCACACTGACAGGCGTTACGTATCGATAGTAAACATCACATCGTCGTCACAGCCATGTAACTGATCAATATAATGTAATTAGCCATCGACGCGCCTTCCCGCTGCCGCTGCTAAATTGACATCAGTTTTATACTGCGCGTCCTCCTAATACGGTAATGCACTCTGGCATCGCTCGAGATTTTTCTACTAGATAGAGAGCAGTAGTGGACACAGGAGTGGGGGGGACAAGTATCGTCTGGTTGCTGCGTTCTCTCTAATCGGGGCATTTGTAAAAAGAGCGAGTGAAGGGATTCGAGTTCAATAGTTTCGCTAAAGTGTAATTAGTGATGCCATAGCGGAGGCTATCGCGTGTACTTGTCGCGAATCAGAGCTACTGGCGGGATTAATTGACTGCTTGGGCGAAGTCCCTAGATATTATGTGCTAATATCAGGGGTTAATAATGACGAAAAATGTGTCATTATTACTTAGTATTAATGACAAAAATTTGTCATTATTACTAAATTGTTACATTGTCATTATTGTCAATATTAAAACACGTCAATTTAAAAATTAACATTGTCATTATTGCATTGTATTAATGACAAAAAATTGTCATTATTAACCCCTGCTGAGATGTACGATGCGATGAAATGAAACGATAAATAATTAGAGAGGGGGTGGGGGAGAAAGCGGCAGCAAAAGCCAGAGAGATAGAGAGGAGGAAGTAGTGAGAGAGAACTGCGAGAGGGACTGAGAGAGCGAGATAACACAGCGCATCGCCGAAAAATTTATCCCAGTCGGATAGAACATGCATGAATTGCAGTTCTACTAGTGCTTCTACGATAAATCACTCTTACGGGCGGCAATCGGCGAATTCGCAGAAGAGCGGCATTAGGCAGGCATTAATTCGAGGCAGGGGGGCGCCGACAGTCGTTTAGCAAACATCTGGCCGTTATTGTGATATGGGGACATGGCGGTGCGCACAGGAAGCCGGCAAAGTGCGTCTTCTCTAGTGGGCCTGCCTTCCCTCGATGGGACTTCTACAGAGACATGGAGACAAGCAGACAAGCATCCAGCATGCCTTATAACCAAAGCAGCATGCGGTCTCGCCCGACTACACAGAAGCAGTCACGAGTACTTAGCCACATAGCGATCCACTTCATGCGCTTCCTCTCTATCTCTCTCTCTCTATCTCTACTTATCTATCTATCTCTCTTTTCCTGTCTTTCTTCTCCCATCTCTCTCTCTCTCTCTCTCTCTATCTCTCTCTCTCTATCTCTCTCTCTATCTCCCCTCTCTATCTATCTCTCTTTCCTTGTCTCTCATCTCCAATCTCTCTCTCTCTTTCTTTTTCTCTGTCTCTCACTCACTCGCTCACTTACTCATTCTCACCCATTTCTCTCTCGCGCGCTCTCTCTCTCTCTCGGTTTCCCTTTCACCCGTGCTCTCTCTCTCTCTCTCTCTCTCTCTCTCTCTCTCTCTCTCTCTCTCTCTCTCTCTCTCTCTCTCTCTCTCTCTCTCATCGTTACCGCCATCGCTATCGCCGTCGTCATCATCGTCATCATCATCGTCATAGTTATCGCTGTCGTTATCGTCATCGTTATCGTTACCGCCATCGCTATCGCCGTCGTCTTGAACATTTTTCATCTTCGACTTTTTTCATCGACAAGCTTTGCGAGAGTTTCCAGCAAATTAAACGCGCAAATATTTGTTCATCTGTAATTATAGTAAATAATTATCAACCGCTAGTGACTTCGACCTGGTGCAGTGTAGAATGCAGGAAAAGAAAGATGCGACTTAATTCATGAACTAGCAAATAACCATAGAAAATGTAGAGCCGTCCATCTCTCTGATAGTGCCACGCACACTCACTCGCACACACGCACGCACACACGCGCACGCACGCACACACGCCCGTTCGCACGAAAGAAATGAAGCCCACACGCACACGAACACACACGCGCGCGCGCACACACACACACACACAGTATATATATATATATATATATATATATATATATATATATATATTCTCTACGTGTTTATTCGTGTAGGCGATGATGTTATCGCGTGGCTTTCTCCTTCCTACATATTATTACGCCGCATTCTTACACCAACCTTCCCCGCACACATACCACGTTATTGCCACGTTATCGAGACGCAGACAGCACAGAGTCGCGATTACGAGATGCTCACACAACGAATGGAGCTTCTCCCCCGTGTTTGATCAGCGGGTTCGCGTACTCCGCATGATGTGTAACTGTCGTGTTTTGTCACGAACATTCGGATGTTGACTGTCCGGCGAGGGCAAACAATAGCATCGCGAGGATGCGCCATATGATATTTGTATAATCGTGAACGCTAATTTGAGGCAGGTAGCCAGGCGCGTGTCTTCTTACAGACACACGTGCCGAGGGCCTTGAAGAAAGGCCATGAATGCAAACATGGTTAATATGGACGGACGGACGGACGGACGGACGGACGGACGGACGGACGGACGGACGGGCGGACGGACGGGCGGACGGACGGACGGACGGACGGACGGGCGGACGGACGGACGGACGGACGGGCTGACGGGCTGACGGACGGACGGATGGATAGATAGACCTTTTAGATACAGATATATAGACACCCGCCGCTGTCCCACTTTAACGACAAGAGTATATTAACTTTAAAAATCAATACTTGAAATCTAGCATTCCAGCGTATTGTCTGAGCATTTAATCTCATTTTACAAAGTCTGTGTCTTCACGATACATTATTCTAAATAGATTTACTCTTTTTCCCATCTGAGACATAATAATTGTCACGATGATGATAATAGTATTATAGATTACGTGTTTTTTTATTTCGTTTGTCTTCTTCTTCGTGTCTTGGAGTAGTTTTCGTTAAAATCTTTTTATCTTTTCATGTTGCTTGAACAGCTCTACATCATTGATGGTAGCTGTAACTTCGTTGTTATGTGATAGTAAATGTAATTTCGTAAGCTCTACTCCGGTCCGACACATTAACAGATTATTTGCTATGCTACTTACACATATTGGGGTGAGTATTATGGACCCGTTGTCACTGACATAAATGCTTATGACATTATAAGTCTAAAAATAACATAGCTTAGTGAGGTGGCGCGCAAAAGTTACGAAATTCTAGAGTTATGGTAGTTATAACCATTTATAATGTTTCCGACAAAGAGCCGCAAGAATGGCGAATGTTCGTGAAATTGCTACAAATTGTCAAATTAAATTAAGTGGTTTACATCTACTTATGCTGCTTGGATAAATGTTCCGAATGCAAATGCTAAATAAGCATTTATACGACCACTGGCTATCTGAGCTTTGCTAATAGCTAAAACGTAGATTTGAGCTTTGGTTTGTTCTAACTAACTCAACACATATTAGCAGGCCATTAATGAGCTCAGGTTTAGATTCCTAGAGCCATCGCAACAGGTCACGACACACCCCAGTACGTTATTGAGAATGTGACACCGCATCGACACATAAACGCCCAGCAGATGACATCGTGTCGCGTAACTTATTAGGTGAGAGTGTTCGGATACATATCCGATCAGTAACCTTGGATTTTCTGGCACCACGCACAGCTAACACGAGCCTTCTGTAATTACTATGCATACAATCATCATATTTTTCCCGTTAAAGACTACTGTTTAAAAATAATAATTACTACGCTTAGTCGTCAATACAATTATCGACATGTTCTACTTGCATCTATGACAAATACGACATACGCATATACGCTCTCCTATGACACTATTTGTCATAGAAAGATTCTTCCTAAGGCAAATATTGGCGAGTCAACTTCGTTCCGCTTTACAGCTGAAATTCACTGCTTGCGTTCATAATAGTGCTCCTAAACTCCTATGATGCGCACAACACATACAACAATATTTGTCATAGAAAGAATCTTCCTATGACAAATAGTGTCATAGGAGAGCGTATATGCGTATGTCGTATTTGTCATAGATGCTAGTAGAACAGGCTGCGATTATGCCAACCGAGCTGAGTAGCGAAGCGGATGTATAGAATCTACCCGCAACACCACAGGCACTTGGAGCGTTTCAATAAAATATAATGCTAAATAAATTATATATATATTTAGCATTATATTTTATTGAAACGCTCCAAGTGTCTGTGCGCAACACGTTCACGCGCCTTCCGTTAGAAGGTCTCGGTGTTTACATTACAGCGCAGCAGACATCGAATTATGGGGAATGGTTGTTATTGCGTGCGTGTATGATCGAATGCGAACATCATCGGAGCTTCATAATCGCATTTAACACGCTTCGTTTTTAACTCGTGTCTAACATTTATCAGTTAATCTAATCATAAGCTATGTAATTACGCATGTCTATAAAAGTTCCGTAGAGATTTTGTGATTTTTTTTTAGGTCGGATGTGAATCCTTGACGGTATTGTACGTGTAATCCCATTAATAAACGTTGGAAGGCTGGACATGAGTTTACTTAACATTTACGCACACAATACGGCTCAATGCCAAGATACGAACAAAAACTGAGGCACGAAAGAGGGCTTATAAACACACACACACACACACACACACACACATGCCTTGCGTTATTTGCGGGGAGAGCCTGTGTGTCTATATCCACGCAATCTGCAACCGGACGCGCCATCGAATTCGATACGAAGCGAACGGAAACGCGTAAAACGCAAGCAGAGATGAGGTTGCAGTTTTTCTAGCTATTACGTGTTTTATCAGCACGTGAAGCCGCGCGTCTAATAACCCGTTGCTTGCTATCGGGGACTCGTGTGAACAATTTTAATAGAGCGATTTTGCACGCTAAAATGACAAATAAATTAGTTTCCCATCGGATATCATCGGTTTTGCATCGGACGCACGTCGTGATCGAACGTCGTGATCGAACATCGTGATCGAACGTCGTGATCGAACGTCGTGATCGAACGTCGTGATCGATGACGTAATTCTGGAAAAAAAATTTCGACACTTTAATTATGTATGCGGCCCACCTATGATATAGTACCATGGAAGGGCGCGTGGGCTGGGAATGCGTGCGTTCGCTCCAGGGTGCGTGAGTGCGTGGGTGCATGTGCATGTGTGTGTGTTGCGGGAGGGGGCTATGTGTGTTCGCGCGTGTTTGGATGCGTGCAGTATGGTTTCCCTTCCTTCCTTCCCCCCTCCTCGAGATCTCGCGTACATGTAGATGACATTTTGTTAGAATCACGTCCGTGCGGTGCCTGTATGCGCGGCCTGTCACGCTTTATTAGATCAGCATATGTTAGTACCGCCGGTCCTGATTTATTAGCGCCGACTCCAATCGACCAGAGACCAGGCTCGCTGATAATGGCCAGCGTGCACAAATGTATGCTGGTCGGTCGGACAGCGCACGAAAGAGAGAGAAAGAGAGAGAGAGAGTGAAAGAGAGCGAATGATTTACGATCTCCCTCGCACGGGCGCATGACGTGGTAATGTGGTAACGATAACTGCACGCTAACCTTATTACGCTGCGAATTCTAGCGACGCTTTATCAGTTTACGAACTGTCTGAATTGCCGTTAGTCGTCCAAATCCCGCGCATGCGTGCGGATGTTACGACATCGTTAGCGTTGTCGTCAGTGGCAGCAGTAGCAAATACACATATCCTCGGTCACCAGCCCATGATTGCCGAACATATCCGATAATGACACTGCGATTCACGCAATGTCTCGGCCATGCTCCATTTGTTTGTCTCGGCCATGCTCCATTTGTTTGTCTCGGCTTCTTTGAGCGTAGCAAAAACATGCAACGAATACCTACAATTATTTAAAATGTCATTGATCACTCGGATGTTGTTAGCATCGGTGGAAACATCTTTTGCTACGACCACAGGCGGCGAGCGTGGAGAGGCTGGAGCGGATTATAGAGCTATAACGCATCACATCGCCTTTTAGTGCGACTGATCATACAAAAACACAAAAAACATTTCCGAGATGTTTTGTTTTTTTATCAAATACGAGAGTGCGATTCGTATATGCGTGTGTATGGAAAAAATCGGCAGGACGACTGAAGGTGGGGATGCGAGTGTGGTTTAGTGGGGAAATATGAAACGCGGGCGAAATGTAGGTGACAAAGACTAGGAATACTCGCCGCAATGGGATGAGAGACGCACATTTTGCACCGCACATAGAGATCTATGGTGATGCGCACACACGCGCGCGCACACACACACACACGCACACGCACGCACGCACGCACACACACACGCGCACGCACGCACGCACGCACACACACACACACGCGCACGATCGCGCAAGCGCAACACACACGCACACGGCGCACGCACACGCACGCAACAAACACACACTACACAACACGCGCACGGCACGCACCACGCACGCACCACGCACCACTACACACACACACACAGGTCACACAAGCACACACACTGTCAGCTGCACTCGACAGCACTTTTATGATGCATACTTACACCGTCGTGGCCGCGCGATGATTCGCAACTTAATCGTGCCGAAATCGTGATGATAGCCATTAAGCGGTCAGGTGCGTTGAGCCCGCTACGGCAACAACACTAGCGACGCGGAGAACAGAAATCCGTCAGGCGAATCCGCTTACTATTACTCTATATGACGCCAATCACGCTATGTGTGTGTATGTTGGCGTGATCCCGCTTGTGCTAGATTGCCGGCCGAATAATTCTCCTAATGAAATAGTAAAGCGTCTGCGTCGTGCGTCGGGCGGCGCTGCGGCGATAACGCTGCCGATACAATGTCGTCGGCCGTCGCTGAGCACGTAATTATTTTTTGTTGTTCGTTGTAATTAATTCTCGATTATTAGTCAGCGTCTGGGTCGAAGTAATATTAAGCATTTGCTGCTCCGCACCCGCGCGCGCTCCTCTTACCCCCCCACCCTCTCTCTCTCTCCCCTCTCTCTCTCATCTCCTCTCCCCGCAGTCTCCTCTCTCTCTCTCTCGCTCTCTCTCCTCTCTCTCGTCGCGGCATCCTCTCTCTCCGCTCTCCTCCATCGCGCCTCAATCTCCATCTTCTCCCGCTCTCCATCTCTCTCCCATCTCGTCGTCTCTCTCTCCACTCTCGTCAGTGCGCTGCTCTCTCGGCGCGCTCTCTCTGCTGCCTCGTTTTCTGATTCTCTCCTCCCCTCTCGTCGCTAATCGCGCCTCCTCCTGTCTCTCTCTCTCGGCCTCTCTTCTATGCTCTCTACTTGCTCTCGCCTCTGTCTCGCTCTCTCATGCACTTCTCTCTCTCTCTAATGACCGTCTCTCTCGCTCCTCACCCCTGTGGGGTCTGTCCGTCTCTCTCTCCCGTGCGCTCTCTCCCTCTCGTCTCTCTCTCATTAAGTCTTCCTATCGGCGCATCTTCTGTCTCTCCATCTCTATGCCTCTCCGTCTCGCTCCTTTTTCTGTCGTCCTGCTCAAAGTCTTCTCATCTCTCTTCATACTCCGCCTGAGCTATCAGGCGTCCTATCCCGCCGCTCTCTTGTCTCGTTATCTGCTCTGGTATGCTTCTTCCGCTCTCACACTGTCTCCCTCAATCACTTTCAACACGGCGGAAATTACGGACCATACAGCACCCACGCCATCGTTCCCGCTCACCCCTCCGCGCTCGCGACCCCGAGAAGAAGAACGAATCGCAATTAACCCGAACAAACCCGTATGGTGCCAAACCAGCCCCGACACATCATGGGCATTAATCACATATCCGGTTAGACCACGTCGTCGCAGTGGCAATCCACAATAACTCAGCGCTGTGTGTGTGTGTGTGTGTGACTGGTGTGTGCCTGTGTGTGTGCGTGTTGTGGCGTGGTTGGATGGGTGTGTTGGTGTGGTGTGTGAGCGATGTGGTGTGGGTGTGGTGTGTGGGTGTGTGATGTGGTGCAGTGTGTGTGTGCGCGCGTGGTGTGTGGGCGTGTGTAGTGTGGCGCGTGTGTGTGTGCGTGTGTGCCGGGTGCGGTGTGTGTGGGTGTGGGTGGTGAGTGTGTGGCGTGTGGTGCGTGGGCTGCCGCGTGTCGTGCGTGTGGGTGGCGCGGCTGTGGCCCGCTGTGTTTCGTGCTGTGTGGGCGTGCGTGTGTGCGTGGCGTAGGAATACGATAATAACAACACACACGGCTAATACCACGAGAAGTGGACAAAGAGAATCAACCCCCACGCAGAACGATTACGTTGCCGGGATGATTTATTCATCTATACGAGCAGTGAAAAATTATACCAGCTGCGCACAATACGCTCGAGGGCAAACTGAAGAGGAATACGCGGGCGGTCTGTTCATCGAGCATGGCCGATATTCAGGAAGCCACGCGCCGCAACCGCTCTACGTGTGAAAGGGGAAAACTCTCATTGCAGGAAATAATAAAGGAGATTGCTCAAATCCGCGCGTGATGAATGGCACCACTCGATGGTCCGCAGAAGTACGCGGTTTGCGAAGATATGCGATGATAGATTCTGTCATAGAAACAGGTCGCGTCTTCGTACGAGAATATTATCAAACCAAACGAACGCACCTCCTGCTGAGTAAGTAAAAATTAAAAGGAAAAACTCAAAAAGGTCATGAAATCAGCAGAATAAAATGTGCAATATATGTGATACAAACAATAGAACAATAAAGATGTAAGACGCTGCGCACCCTTCGATTCCGTTAAGAGCTTAGCTGAGTGTCCCGGCAGATGTCTTGATAATATAGACTTCGCGTGATATCTGATAATATCTAGCAAAATCAAGAACCGTATAATGTTTTATAGTGATAAAACACAAGAACGTTTCGACTGGCGAACAGTTGTCCGCACGCAATCTGCGTGAAGTCAGGCATAAGATTGCACAGCTGGCCCTGCATCTCTTGTAAGTTGAGAAATTATATAGAAAACAAAATAATGTCAGGCGAAGACTGCCAGAAGCGTCATTTCGTCAACGCACAGGTGACGAATAAACGTGTTTCGTAGAGACAAACGGGATAAACGCATCCATCACATCGCAGCTTGTCTACAGGCGGGGACGGTATAGTGCATGGTGAAGGCCATCATGACTGTGAGTTATCCGTTTATAGAGGGCTATCCGATCCTCTGAGACGAGGTACTAGGGCACGCGCATGTAGGCAGGTCACAGCTTGTGTGCGATAATACGAAGAGCGAGAGACCAAGGAAGGAAGAAAGTACTCAAGCCGGGTACCGCAAATAACCCACACACGCACACACCACACGCCGCGCCGGCGCATGCACGCATCAACACTACGCACGGCACACAACCTACACCGCGTGCACTCAATGCACCGCACACACACACACACGCACACCACCACACATCACGCCGCGACTCCCACATACACACACACCCACACACACATACACACAGCGCACCCCCCCCAACACACTCACACAGGAGCACCTCACCACACACTCACGACACCGCACACAGCAGATATCTATAACTAGAATGTTGAATGCGTAAATATTAGTAAACTCGTGTAATTGTATCGTATAGTAAAATATATATATATAGATATATATATATACATATACTATTTCTCTACGGGTTAATCCGGTAGGCGATGA
>NW_014577314.1:208888-211543 GCF_000485595.1 Priapulus caudatus | reverse complement strand
CGCATCGACACATAAACGCCCAGCAGGATGACATCGTTGTCGCGCTAAGCTATTAGGTGAGAAGTGTCGGATACATATCCGCCAGTAACCTTGGATTTCTGGCACCACGCACAGCTAACACGAGCTTCATTAATTACTATGCCTGATAACAATATTTTTTCCCGTTAAAGACTACTGCTTTAAAAATAATAATTACTAGCGCTGTAGTCCGTCAATACAATTATGAGACATCTTGTTCTTACTTGCATCTATGACAAATACGACATACCGCCCATATACTTCTCTCCTATGGACAATATCTTTGCCATGGAATTCTTCCTAAGGCAAATATTGGCGATGTCAACTTCGCTTCCGCTTTTTACAAAGCCTGAAATTCACTGACTTGCGTTCATTAAATAGTTGTTCCTAAACTCCGTATTATGGCGCACAACACCATACAAACAATTATTTGTCCATAGGAAGAATCACTTCCTGTGAAAATAGCTGTGCATTTAGGAGAGCGTAATATGCGTTATGTGGATTTGTCATAGATGCAAGCCCAGAGCAGGCTGCCGATTATGCCAACCCGCTGAGGTTAGCGAAGCGGATGTATTAGAATCTACCGCAACACCACAGCACTTGCGAGCTTTCAATAAAATATCAATGCTAAATAAAGTATATCATATTTAGCCATTAGTATTTTATTGAAACACTCAAGCTGTCTGTTGCCGCCAAACACTTCACGCCGGCCTTCCGTAGAAGTCTCGGTGGTTTACGTTACAGCGCAGAGCAAGACAATCGAATTATGCGAAATGGTTGTTATTGCCTGACGTGTATGATCGAATGCGAACATCATCGCGAGGCTTCATATACGCATTTAACACGCGTCGTTTTAATCTCGTGGTCCACACATTATCAGTTAATCGCTAATCATAAGCTATGTAATTACGGATGTCTATAAAAGTTCCGTAGAAATTTTGTGAGTGTTTTTTTTTTTTAGGATCGGATGTCGAATCCTTGACGGTATTGGTACGTGTAATCCCATTACCCATGAAACGCTTGAAGGCTGGACATGACGTTTACTTAACATTTACGCTGCACAATACGGCTCAATGCCAAGATACGAACAAAAACTGAGGCACGAAAGAGGGCTTATAAACACATTAACGCACGCACGTACGCACGTACCCACGCAAACGCACTCGCGTATATATACACACACACACACACACACAGGTGGGTTTATATGAACCTACACGCGCGCGCGCACGCACACAGATCGCACACGCACGCGCACACACGCACACGCGCGAATGCCCAAGTAATCAGCGGAAACCATCATGTGTGATCATTATAAATGCCACATGAAGAGGTTTAAGTGAAGCTATAGCAAGTTATATAAGACGCTCTGCCGCTATTCGACATGCAATTTCATTCGAATCTGGATTCATTTTCGGATTGACCGTAACGCTAGGTCGAAGGTGAGAACAATAATGCACGGACTCAATTGGACGGACAAAATAATTGCCTTTTTATTGTGCAATTTCGCTCTTTTATTACCTACGAGAGGCTATGAATTGCGATGATCCGCCTTAAAGTTAACAACAATTTCGCTAGGATTTAGAATTGCACTTGCAATTACTTTGCCAACGGTTTTAATATGTCGACCCTTACATCACATGCATACATAAGAGCAGGCGTTATTGTCATTATTAACCCCCGGATAATAGTCATATTCCTTCTATATTCTCCATATACATCAAGATTGTTCCATGAACATCATGCTAGGTTGCGGAAACAAAATGTCGGACGTATCGTCGATGTTCAATAGTAATTACGTGAAGGGAAGCAGCTGCTAATGTAACAGATTGCTGCGCGTAAGATGGTATATACACAATCTGATTAGCAGTGACTGAGGCCAATGACACTCACTGGGGTGGCGTCCATTAGCGGTCTACACGCGCGCCACCTATAACGCCGACGCATATCAAATTAAGCAGTATTCGAAACCGGACCCATAACCCATGTTCTCCCAAGTTCCTGTCCATATTCTTGAACACAGTTCTTCGATCTCTCTGCAGTTGTGTTTCTTGTTAATTCTGCAGAACATTGCGAGCGCGTGGTCGATGTAATGGTGCGCGAGAGAAGAGACAATGCGATGCGATGATACGTACTGGCAGCCGAGATTTCGAATCTCGCGGCGTCGCGAAAAATGTAATCATCTATTCTCGCCTTGTAGGCTCAGCGGATCCAAACTCGACGTGTGCGCGAGAGATGATTTTCTGTGTTGTCAGTCTTCTGGAATTTTATGGTATGGCGTATTTAGTCACGCACGCACACACACAGCCTCCGGTGAAGACTTATATCTCTAACAAGGCGTGCAGGCAGACGCCGATGCTGCAACGGACTAGCGGCTGTGTAACGATGGGAACCGAGCGGCGTGTCTATCACTCAATGACACTGACGCAGTAAGACGCCGGGGTATAGATGAGGCATGGATGGATGCGGGATGGATGGATGGATGGATACTCTCTCTCACTCTCTCGTGTTCGCTAGTTCTCCCCCTTCCTCTTTGTCGAGCGGTCTCACCCTTTCTTTCTATCGCTTTATCATACGCGCTCGCGCTCTTCATCCCTACTTTCTTCGTCTCCTTTTCAACGCTACCGAATGAATTTT
>NW_014577314.1:201388-203888 GCF_000485595.1 Priapulus caudatus | reverse complement strand
ACTATAGTATGGTGTTGGTGGTGGGGGAACCACACTATAGTATGTGTGGTGGTGGGGGGAGCCACACTAGTAGCATGTGTGTGTGGGAAGGCCAACACTATAGCCTGTGTGGTGGTGGGGAACGCCACACTATAGTAATTGTTGTTGGTGTGGAGCAACCAACACTAATAGTAATGTGGTGGTGGTGGGGGAACCACACCTATAGTATGATGTGGTGGTGGGGAAAGCCACACTATAGTATGTGTGGTGTCGAGGCAACCACAGCTATAGTATGTGTGGTGGTGGGGAGGCAACTATAGTATTGT
Organism: Priapulus caudatus; assembly: GCF_000485595.1. Classification (NCBI taxonomy): domain Eukaryota; kingdom Metazoa; phylum Priapulida; class Priapulimorpha; order Priapulimorphida; family Priapulidae; genus Priapulus; species Priapulus caudatus. The sequence goes on along the minus strand of NW_014577314.1, from coordinate 203,583 downwards.
GTGGTGGTGGGGAGCCACACTTATATGTATGTGTGGTGGCTGGGGAACCACACTATAGTATTGTGGTGGTGGGGGAGGCCACACTTATAAGCATGTGTGGTGGTGGGGAACCCACACTATCATTGTGGTGGTGGGAAGCCAGCACTATCGTATGTGTGGTGTGGGGAGCGCACACTATAGTAAGTGTGTGGTGGGGGAGGCCACCACTATAGCATGTGTGGCTGGTGGAGCACGCACAGCTCTAGTATGTGTGGTGGTGGGGAACCTACACTATAGTATGTGTGGTGGTGGAGGAGTGCCCACACTAAGTTGTGGTGGTGGTGGGGGAACGCACACTATAGTATGTGTGGTGTGGGGAAGCCACACTATAGTATGTTGCGTGTTGGAGGAGCCACATAATAGTATGTGTGGTGGTGGGAACCACACTGATGAGTATGTGTGGTGGGGGACAACCTCACTATAGTATGTTGGTGGTGGGGAAGCACGACTATAGTATGTGTGGTGGTGGAGGAGCCACACTATAGTATGTGTGGTGGTGGGGGAACCACACTATAGTGTGTGTGGTGGTGGGGGAACCACACTATAGTATGTGTGGTGGTGGGGGAACCACACTATAGTATGTGTGGTGGTGGGGGAGCCACACTATAGTATGTGTGGTGGTGGGGGAACCACACTATAGTATGTGTGGTGGTGGGGGAGCAACCACTCTACAGAGCTGTGTAGGTATCGCAGAGGGCACGGGCTGAGCTGAACGCTGTAAGAACTCTATAGAGCTGTGTAGGCTCCGTAGAGAACACCAAACTCCACGACAGATGGCGCTCTCGCTCATGGGCTCAATCTACCACTGCCACAAGGAGATTTCCGTTACAATTTGTAACGCTTTTTTACTACAAGTTTTACAGCAGCCACGTTACTCGTATCCTATGTAATAAGATTTGGACTAATAAAAGTTGCAAAGATATTAAAAATCCAACCATTATTTTATGAAAAATTTGATAAAATAGTGCGCGTATTGTGCGCCCATTTACTACTTTCAAATCATACGCTGTTTACGAATCTCCATTCGCTGGATTTCCCCGTAGCTCCGCCCACTTTAAAAATAGTGCTAGCATTGTGCAGTTTGAGAGGACACGGGGAGAGCTGGATAAGAACTCTATAGCGAATTCTATATTATATAGGGAAGGCTGAGCGGCCGAGGAATCTATGTAAAGCTGCGTGACCCTCGAGCAAAACACAGCTCCCACGCCGTGAGTGCTCAACGAAGAACAGGCAGGATGGCGATGACCTGGCATAATCCGACAGATATTAGATGGTCTTGTATTATATGGATCCGGTCGTAATGCGCAGCCATCTCTAATGGCTTCTTATCGGTCGCCAGCCAATGGTCACTAGTCCGTACTGAAATTATCACCTCTAAAAAATCAGAAGGATTAATACGTTTAGATTAGGTCGTACCTGGTACCTCTTGCTGATTAATTCAGCATAGGAATTGAGCTACCGGTGTGAGCTGTTACATGCTATAAAACAGTGAATGAACGGCGAACTTGCGCCTGCATTCTTGAGATTCGCGAACGAAAATGAAATAGAATTGTTGTAAATTGTTCTAGACTGATAACCTATCTCAACATGTAGACAACTGTGACAGAGCGTAGAGACAGAACACCGGGTCGTGGCATTTCGCAAGATAATCGCACGTGCTATCGATGTTGACATATATAAACAAATCTATACTTTGAAATGCAGATCGGTGGAAATATTTGTGATAATAATGATGCGAGAGTGTTCTAAGACATTTTAGACTTTGTGTATAAACTTGTTGTTACGCAATGCGTACCGACACGTGTCAAAACGGACCGGGAGAACATGCAAACGGTTGGAAAATCTTGTAAAATTATTGTTTTTTTTAGCGCGCGTCCACACACGCGCGTACACACACACACACACACACACACACACACACACACACACACACACACACACACACACACACGCGCGCACACGCGCATGAATATATCACCACATCAAATTTTTCTACAATTTAATTCCATATTATTTTGGCTTTAATTTTGTTATTTGACATAATCGCCATTTACTTGGTCCATTGCCCCAGCCCTGAAAATATGAAATATAGGGCCAGTAGTTTATTAGGTTCAGCAGCAATCTCAATTGCACCAAATATTTCTATACACAGCATC
>NW_014577314.1:187367-197880 GCF_000485595.1 Priapulus caudatus | reverse complement strand
TTGTTAAATTATGTAATATTATTTTTTTTTTTTGCGCGCGCCCACACTCGCGCGCACACACACACACGAACACACGCACGCGCGCACACGTACCAATGCACGCACGCGCGCGCGAATGCATACACCCGGGCGCGGGTGTGCATTCGTTCTCGCGTTCATATAATAATACAGTATCTGGTTATCGCAAAGAGAAACTTCATAGCGTTCGTTGGCGCGCTGGTACTACTATGAGTGGACTCGCCGTGGCGCCGTGGCGTCGCTTTATGGATCAACACCTATAGATAGTCGTGGGCGAAGACGAATCATGGAAAGGTCGCAAACGCACAGAGAATCATCCCCATACACAATATTCAATATGTTTCGCTCACTATCTCTTCGTCTCATCATTCATCTAAAGCTAATGAAGTGTCTAAATAGCTGATGATGAGTTGTAGCGATGTCATGGGATTACCCACCCTCGCGTGTTTCCCTTATTACGCACGTGCTCAGACGTCGGCGCTCTCTAATGAACGCTTCCGTCATGATACACCTGCATCTGTAGGCTTCACGCGACTTGACACGGCTTCACGCTCCGGGCGACAGCGATAGCGTTACCCGGCATTTCTGCCCCGCGCCTTACCCGGAATACGCGTGTATGCCACAGCACTGCCCTCTCGCTTTCATTCTGCCGGGCCTCCCGTCGTCGTTTCTCGTTAATTTGCTCTCGGTGGCACGTATTTAGCTCTTCCGTTTGTTGTCCCACGTGTTTTTCATGAATTCTGCGCAGCGGCGGCAACCGCCATAGCGTATGCTATACTCGTGTGTACCACGCCGCTTGGCGCGCATCGCTGGATTCCGGGTGTCTACCTCCGTGAGGGCAATTTATGAGCAGTAAGGCTGTAGCGTATGGCTGTTAAATGTGACGAACGAAGCGCCAGTATGCACACACACGGGCGCAGACGGATGTCAGCTGTTTAATCGATAGCTCTGACGTCACTAAAGGAGATTGCCAGGTTGACAGTTTTCGGCTCGAATAGTGCATCAATCAGAGACATTGACCGACAGCTTGTTTGCTCGCCGGAAGAAGGTAAGTTGATTCTCGCTCCCTGATCCAACTACCTGCGGGGAGAACGGCGTAGATTGCCGAGGGGGCGTAGCAATGTTGTTAGCGCGGCGTCTGCGAAGCTGCGGGCTTCATTCCCTTAATGCATGCTATGCCGCGCGGCTACACTATTACACTATGGCTATACGATGGCACACAATACGAGCGCGCGCGCGTACACGCAAAAGTACATACGCATACGTGCGTGCAGTGTGTGCTCGCTGTATGATATGAATGCGCTGCTTCACCGTCGTACACTAGGCGTCCGTGCCTTCACTATAACTGAGCACTCAGCTCCCGCCGCGTTTCTCATAGTTTCGCATCTCCGCGCTTTCCGCTGCGACCAGCAGACGACCGCTCGTCACCGCCTCCCCCTTCTTCCGTATCGCTGCGGCGCGCCCGACGACGATGACAGTCTATGAGCTTCTCCTCGGCGTTTCACCCCTCCCCTCTCCGACCTTCTCCTCCTCCCTCCCAGTGTGATTACCCGCGTTTGGCGCGTGTGGGAAAAACTAGCAGCAACATGCACACGCGCGTCGCAGCGTGCGGGCGGGGCGTGATTTTCTCGCGAGTCTTTCCCGAGAAAAGATCTTGCTGATGAAGATGTAAATTTGCGCTCGCGGGCTCGTTGGCGCGATTGTCTGCTTGCGTGCGTCGTCGCTGCCGTTGCCTGCAGCCACTGCCGACGTGCCTAATAGCTAGAGAGCAGCACCCTCAGTCAAGCGACGCTAATGATGCAAGATCGCGCGCAGTGGGGCGGAAATCTGAATGCCGGCATCCACAGCGACGTACTGTCAGTCAGCGAACGCGGAAGCTCTGCCGACGACGCAGTGACGCCATCGTTCCTTCGCCACACGCTCGTCGGCGTTGTCTGGCGCGTTTATTATCCAGTCGTCGGCGTTGGCGACGTATCTCGGCGTGCCATCCCATAATTTTACCGTCGACGGCGGAGTTTGCAGGCGACGACTCGCAGCACGGCGACGGCCGCCGCTATAAGTGACTGTTAAGCGAGCATTCACGTGTCGTCGCTGATTATCGACGGAAGCGTTGCGTAACGAAAGGAAAAAAACGCGTTAGTTAGTGAGCGCGGTTAGATGTCGCGAGATATCGCTGTCTGCTATAGTGACAGCTAGCGTATGTGCACTAATGTCACGTAATGTCAGCTAACGTCTACTAATGACTGCCATCTTGCCTCTTCGCCTAATTAAGATTACTGTCTACTAACATCTGGTGGCGAAGATTAACGGCTGTTTACGCGTTTTCACGAGTCTGCTAGAATTCCCGCACGCCTGCCGACGTCAGATAGGGGTTGATAGCGGGACACCGTAACACGGTGACGTATTGCGCGACGTCGCATTCTCGCAGGCTCGTTCTAAATCGTTTGAAGCTACTAGTCAAGTTCATTGTGTAATTTCGTTAACTTTTTGGGGGGATTTGGAAACCTATACATTTTCGGAATCTGTATAGTATAGGCAATAAGAAAACCAATGTTTACAATTTGCCGGAAGCATGCATTGCGGCCATCTTGGAATTTTTTTAAATGGCCGCCTTCAAAATGGGGTTTCTCAATATATCAGCATCCAGGTGGCCTAGAGTCATGATTTTAACGGCTAAACATAAGTTTTCAGGGGTGAGGAAGCCAGTGGTACAAAGTAAAATATGCTAAACATAACCACAAAGCAGATTATCATATTCATTTTATTATAATACATTTTCTAAATGGCTCAGAACTTCTACATGTAGCAAGTCAAACCTTTAGCATGTCTAGGCAGCTTCTTGCACAACTAAACGTCAATATCATGATAGCATGACAAAATAAGTGTGATATAGCAATATCTTTGATATATAGCAGAATCTTTACACATTATCATCCTCACTGTCACTGGTTGGTAACATGTCATTCCTAGAGTCCTCATCATTCTGGCACTGAGTGCTGCACTGGCAGAGGTCTGTGCATGATAAGTTATTGGACCTGCAAGAGCATCGAGATGTTGAACAGTCTGCTCTGCACTGCCATCTCACCATCTCAATGATGGCTTTGGGGGCTGGGAGGACCTCAGTTGTGATTGGTTTCACCTGATCAGCTGCTGTGTCCTTGTAGAAGCCATGCTGCAGCGGATCCAGGAACTGCTGCTGAGCAATGCTTGCCTGACCTCATACTGTAGCCTGGATCTGGACTCTGTGGATGTGCTGCTTGAGAGCACCAAGGGTGGGAGGCAGCTTGTTACTTTCAGCCATACGCTTGCAGAAAAGATGCCATCACAGCTCAGGCATGCTCGCAATCTGGATGCCCTTTGGTGCGTATGCAGCACAGACGAATGTAGCCAGCGTTGACAGCAGCTCTTCAGTGACTTCAGCGGCATCTGAAAGCATCTGCAGAGCATTGATGACTTCTCCGCCTGCTTTGAGGTAGACTTGCAGCCAGGTTGCCTTGCCTATGCGAGAGAACCTCCCAGTGTTGGCTGCCCTCGTGAATGCATGGAAGGCTGGCAAAGCCTTTGCTCTTTCTGGACCTAGATCTGTCCATATTGGCTGCACTTGGACCACTCCGGAAGCCATCGACATGGACGTGTTTCTTAGCAGAAGGTCATAATGTGCTATGACCAGCCCCAGAACATCAGTGTCTGGGGAGAAGACCACCAACTCTGCATCAGGTGGGTTCCTCTGTGATGCCAGCACTGCATGGTAGGACAGTGTATCAGCAGTGTGTCCGCCTCTTCGTTATTGTTGTCCTCGATTAGCAGCTGGCTATTGCTCCTAGTACGTCCTGCGGCAGATGCGATAACCAGCTTTGACGAGTCTTGGTTGTACTCCAGCGTTTTTGCTGCCAGATACTCAGTCAGATCAGCCTTCATTTTGACGTGGGAAAGGAACCGGCTCATTGGGATTTGCTTGATGCTGGTGTCATCTCTGATCTGATATTGGATCGGATCCTTCCCTTGTCTCCGTTTCTCCCTTGTGGTACTCAGGAAATCAGCCTTGTATGTGTCAAACACCAGAATGATCTCATCACAGACTCTTGTGAGAGACATCAGTCTGGTATTGAAGCATTCACTGAGGTCTTTGACTGTCACTACCGTGGCTGGTTTCTTTGTTAGCTTCTGCACAACCACCATACCGTCCACCAGTGCAATTTTTCGACTTGGATGAGGATCTTCAGTGGGTGTGCAGTCCATGGTTTTTGGATCCACTGCATCGCGCTGCAGAAAACTTTTATCATGCAGCTGCTGCTGCTGATCTTCATCGGGTGGTTCTGCTGTTCCCAGCTTCTCAATGAGGTGTATCAACTTTGCCTTGTCAATACATGGAAGCATTGCCCCGTTTGCCGCAAACAGTGCCCTCGGTGTCAACGTGAACTCATAGTTGCCGATGGCTTGTTTCTGGTCGATGTCTCGGTTTGACCTGGCAAGGACCATCAGCCTTCCGTACAGATCCTTGGCCTCCTCCAAATCTATAGTCTTGTCTCTGAGTTTTACACTGGTTTTCTTGTTGCCAGACATGAACATCTTGTTGTTGTGTTTCGTCACTGGTGCCCAGAGGCTGACGTCCCAATTGATTCGCTCTGAGACGTACTCTTCATACAACTTCGGCCCAGTGACCTCAATGTTTAGGATCTGTGGCACATACTCGTCTGGGATGTAGGCATAGGTGATCAGATTGTGCGGCTGGTCACCTTCAGTGGCAAATGGATTGCCATGACTCAGGATCGCAGCCTTGATCTTTTCGATTGCGACATGCTCCCTCTTGACTGCACTTGGTCTAAGGTCATGGTGCTCTGTGACTTTGCCAGCTTCCACATCAAACTGACTCTTAAACTTGCTCGACAGGCATGATAGTTCTGGTGCAGCCATGAAGAACCAGCGTTGGCGTTGTTGGAGATGCCAATCAGTCCAGAGTGAACCTTCATCAGCTTGTTCAGATGTTCGCATGCGTGGTCTGCACCAATGGATACAAACCGGATCTCGTTCTTGGTGACGGATATGTTTCCAGCTTCCAGTTCCCTCCAAGTATTGGGGTGGTCTGTTCTCAGGTCATACATGTCTGCGATGTACCGAGGCCAGAGTCGCTTGTACTTGATCCGGTCCATAGCAATGAACATCTTGCTCAGTGCTTTTCCAGCTTCGAGATGGAGCGCCAGGTCAGCGTTTCGGGATGCCGCCACGAAGAACAGGATTGTCTCCACTCGGTGTAGGTAGTTCATCATCTCATTGATATGAACATGGCATTCTTGGATCTCTGGGCCTCCCAGTCCTGGAATGTCTTCAGCGCTTCAGCATTGGGCAAGGCTTGAAGCAGGGTGATGTTGGCATGTTTCACGGATTCAACCTTTGTGCATTTGTTAAAAAAATAGTAAAAAATAGGCAGCCATTTTGAAAATCTAAGATGGCAGTTTTGTGGTTATGTGTAGGTTATTTTACTTTGTTACCACTGGCTTTCTCATCCCTGAAAATGTATGATTAGCCATTAAAATCATGACTCTAGGCCACTTGGATGCTGAGATATTGAGAAACACCCATTTTGAAGGCGGCCATTTCGAAAATCCAAGATGGCCGCCATGCATGCTTCCGGCAAATTGTAAACATTGGTTTTCTGATTGCCTATACTATACAGATTCCAAAAATGTATAGGTTCGCAAATCCCCCCAAAAAGTTGACGAAATTTAATATCTGTACATAGTGAACTTGACTGTACGTTCTAGCATGCAAGGCTAGCTGTACGCGGAGTCGGCACAGTGCAGACTCATTATGTTTATCCAGTGTAGGAGCAGCGAGTAACCATGTGATCATGCACACACACACACACACACGCACACACACACACACACACACACACACACACACACACACGCACACACGCGCGCACACACGCGCACACACACGCGCACGCACGACGCACACGTACGCACACGCAGACCACGTATCTCGGGATGTTTTCGCACACATACGCACACACGCACGCATGCACGAACGCACGCACATTATAGCAGCCGGAATAATGACCGTGAAAAATTGATTTGAAAGGCGAGCGTTGTGAATGATTGCAACAAATAGTTTCACCGAGCGTTTATTATTTTTCCGAACGCAAATAATGGCACAAAACCATATACGTAGTTATAACCGACCGCGTAGTGGCTCGTTTGATTGTACTATTAGTTCAGAAAATTCGAAAATTTTCGCAAATTCCTATAAATAGCTGTGATTCCCAAGAATAGCACCTCCGATTTTGGAACCATAACCGGATATGCGCTCAAATAGCAGCCAGTGCTGGTGGTAGCGTAGGGTGCGTGAGTTCGCATGCGCAAATATCTTTTAGAAGTTATTAGATCTCTGTGCTAATTCATTGGCATAATTTCACACGACATAACGGCTGACGTCGTTCTCTTCCCCGCGCATTATACTCGGACGTTATATCTTACTATAAATTGGGGATTTCGTGGTGTGTCCGGCTATACGTTTCCACACCGCACTCAACGGATCCTCTCCAAACTTATCTAGCGAACAGCCCTGCTCTGTATTTCGCTGCTCGAGCAACGAAGTCCAAGCGAAACGAAGCGAACATGGCCCCGCTCGTATTCGCTGCTCGAGCAACGAAGCGAGCGAGAAGTGCCAGCGAAACGGAAAGCGAACATGGCCTGCCCTGTATTTGCTTGCTTGAGCAACGAAGTCAGCGCAGTCCAGCGAAACAAAGCAACATACCCCAGCTCAATGGTTGCTTACTCAAGCAACTGAATCCAGCGAGTCCAGCGAAAGCGAAAGCGAACATAGAACCCGCTTTATTTTCGCTTGCATCGACAAGAAAGCCGACCGAAGTCCAGCAAAACAAGCCAACATACGCATCTCAAGTTGCTTCCTCCCTCTATATATACATATACCGCTATATAACCCACCGCCTTTAATCTATTTCATATCTAACTGAACCCCCCTGATCTAATCTGAATCGATCTACCCCCCTATATCTATCATCATCTAACCCCCTTGATATCTATGGATATAGACCACCCCGCCCTTTATATCTCTTTATATCACGACATTAATGACATAAAGTTGGAAACGCCCTAATGAGGCATCACCTAAACTTTGGTCGGCACATTCTATCATTCATGGACACGATTGCAACTGGCTATTATTTTTTTTTGCACACGTTTTCATTTTCAACATCTCCACTTCAAAAACATTTAAAAAAGTGGAAATTTTGCTATCCGATCGCGGCAACGTCAACAACACGAAAACACAATGGCAATGTACAAAAACAATGTATAACCAAAAGGCGCTCCCATCTAAGATTTTCTAATCAATTCTAAGATTTCTAATCAGTTGTTGTCATCTATTCAGTGCCATCATCATCTAATGAGTTACAATGTCGCTCGATCTAATCTAAACCAGAGAAATGTTATCACCTTGTTTTTACATTGTTTCTTAAATGGAGCGCATCGGTATACCACCTAACGCAGACTACCTGAGAGCGTCCTACCATGCCCGCTTAGGTGGTCAGAACTTCTGTGATAGACCAGCATGTTCATGATGGAGACGTTAGTTGTTCTTTGCGTCTACCGGCTAGAATCATAGCTGCAGGAACTCCCACGCGGCTACATGACGTAGAACTGGCCGTGATCTGAAGAAGTCACCATTAAAGAAACAATGTAAAAACAAATGTATAACATTTCTCTGGTTAGATTGTTAGATGAGCGACTTAGAAAATTCTAGATGGGCGCCCTTTTGTATACATTGTATTTTACATTGTTATCGGTTTCGAGTGTGACCGTGCCGCGCGCTCGATGCAAAAATTCCGACTTTTTAATGTTTTGACACTCGATCGTAGAAGTGAAAAAAACTAAACTGTGGCAAAAAAATAAAATACCCATGCAACGTGTCATTGTCTGTAGAAGTTGACCAATCTGAGAGGATCCGTGAGGGGTGCGCAAACATATAGCCGGACTCCACAACACACACCGCATCATCACACACACACACACACACACAGCACACACACTCGGACACACCCACACATCAACACACGCACACACAGAAAATCCCCAATTTATAGTAAGATATTCGCAACGCTGACAGCCGCCATTGCTTCTCCCGGCGGTAGAATAGACGCCATTCTAGCATCAACGCACGTGTCGCATTGCCGAATGTCTGGATCTCCCCGTGGTCATTGCCTCCGGTCTGTAGGTGCCATCGCGGTGACGCGCCACTGTTGCGCAATAAATAGACCACTTAAATACGTGATTACCTTTTGAGGCAATGATTACTCAATGGTCTGAGAGGCCTAACCTATGGCTATCCCTGAACTACCTCACATCGTTACAGCTCTTACCCAGCCTCGTGCGCCTCCCTCATTGCCTCACCTCAACTCTTCCCTAGCCTCAATCTCGCAGTTTGCTTCACGCTTTACAAGCATCATATTAATCATGTAACAAGAAATCAAACTTAGTCTTTACGTTCTTTTTTTTTTTTTTTACTATAATAATAATAATAAAAATATAATATAAAATATAAAAATATAAAATGATAATATTTTTACTATAAACGGAAAATTTCAAGATGACAAACAATTTTCGTTTTTCGTCTTGCTATGATGAAGCAAACTGGGCGTCCACCCCGGCTTCTGCGGTTCACCGTCAAGGCAAAGATAAACAATAAACAGACGTAGTATCAGAGCATGATATCGCAAGTTCGCTCGCTCACCAGCCTCTGCCTGCTTGTAATTAGATCAAACGAGAACACTATAGAAAACGCCTTGGTTCTCGGATAACAACGCCCGGCTTTGGTTTCCAATTAGGACACATTGCATGACCGAAATTATGTAGCTGATGTAGAACACATTGCTGAAGTTTTCGATTACTGTGCAGTCATTATTAATTAATGGTTGTGTCATGTTACATTTCATCATTCATGAATGTGCATCGACGTGATTCGGTGGTGCTATTTATTTATTTTTTATTTATTTGCTATTTATTTATTTTGGTTGGTGCCAAGTGAAAACGATATCACATCGGGTAACAACGTCGCGGAAATCATGTAATTTCGACGTAACATCGACCAGCATAATATACAGAGACTGTGTGCGTATTAATTCTTTTTTATGCATCCGGTATGAAAATTCCCTATATATCGTAACTACTGGTTGGCTCGGTCTTGTATTAGATTCATTATATGTGTTTTTATTTGCTGTCGCTTCGACCGTAACTGTCACAAATCAAATATCTAACTACTTGTTGATAGTAGTGATGGTTTCTTGTTCTATTACCACACTGAATGTGTATTTACGTGCAAGAAAGAAACATTTGAAAATTCGACGATTCCATAATTGCCTTTGTTAACTAGAATGATTCTAAATCGTGACTTAATCCGGGTTGTATCTGCTATATTGCACTTGAGGCTTTCATTGCACGTAGGTCGCTCCATCAAATCTGACATAAAGTATAATGTTCAGTCGGTACTCCTGTACTATTTATAGCATATCAGCGATGTAGAAAATCATACCAATGTTGTTCTTAGAAAAGTTTGCAGTTAGTGAAACGCATAGATTATAAAAAAACACACGCGGCATACGCCATGTTTGGAGACTTGTGGTGTTGGACAGATAGGGGGAATAGAAGCGGAGAGAGATTGAGAGATTGACACGCAGAGAGAGCGAGAACGAGACACAGAGAGAGAGAGAGACACCACACACACACAATGCCGAGAGAGGAAGAGAGAGAGAGAGAGAAGATGAAGAGAGAGAGAGAGAGAGAGAGAGAGAGAGAGAGAGGGAGAGAGGAGGGAGCGAGAGAGGAGAGGAGAGCAAAAGTGAAAGAGAAAGATGGGATGAGAGAGACGAGAGAGAGAGAGAAGAAGAAGAGAGAGCGAAAAAAATGGAGAGAAAGGGAGATGGAGAAAAAGTGAAAGATGTAGAGAAAGAAAGAGAGTGAAAGAGAGAAAGAAATAGATAGAGAAAGAGAGAGAAAGAAAGAAAGAGAGAGAGAAAGAGAGAGAGAGAGAGAAAGAGAGAGAGAGAGAGAGAGAGAGAGAGACAGACAGAGAGAGATCGAGCGAGAGAGATTGGCAGAACGAGAAGAAATATAGAAACAGATGGAGATATAAGGAGAGCGGGGAAGAGAGAAGGTAGACGTTAAGACCATAAATCATAATCATCCTCATAATCATGGCAGTGGCAAATATACGTGCCATTCTCATGCTCAGCGGCCAGCCGCGACAGTGCAGCGAGCTATAATATAGGCCTCATACCGTTCTCGTGGCGCAGCGTTTTCACTATACGTTCACTGAAACTAATGTAGTCAATAACCTATTATTTTTATTGCTCGTTCGTCAACACATCACGCGTCGTTGACGACGGATCGATAGCGCGGACAACCGCTTGCCTTCAATAACGAAACCCGCTCGTGAAGGTAAACTCTGCGACACACCGCCTGTCTGTGGCTGCACA
>NW_014577314.1:184062-187342 GCF_000485595.1 Priapulus caudatus | reverse complement strand
AGAGAGAGAGAGAGAGAGAGAGAGAGAGAGAGAGAGAGAGAGAGAGAGAGAGAAAGGGAGCGAGAGAGGAGGAGAGCGAAAGTGAAAGAGGGAAAGATGGGATGAGAGAGAGAGAGAGATAGAGAGAGAGAAAAAGAGAGCGAGAAAATGGAGAGAAAGGGAGATTGAGAGAAGTGAAACATGTAGAGAAAGAAGAGAGAAGAGAGAGAAAGAAATAGATAGAGAAGAGAGAGAGAAGAGAAAGAAAGATGAGAGAGAGAGAGAGAGAGAGAGAGAGAGAGAGAGAGCGAGAGAGAGAGAGAGACAGACAGAGAGAGATCGAGCGAAAGAGATTGGCAGAACGAGAAGAAAATATAGAAACAGATGGAGATATAAGGAGAGCGGGGAAGAGAGAAGGGTAGTCGTTTGAGACCACCCACCTCGTAATCACTGGCAGTGGCAAATATACGTGTCATGCTCATGCTCAGCGGCCAGCCGCGACAGTGCAGCGAGCTATAATATAGGCCTCATACGTTCTCGTGCGCGCGTTTTCACTATACGTTCACTGAAACTAATGTAGTCAATAACCTATTATTTTTATTGCTCGGTTCGTCAACACATCACGCGTCGTTGACGACGGATCGATAGGCGCGGACAACCGCTTGCCTTCAATAACCAAACACGCTCGTGAAGGGTAAACTCTGCGACACACCCCTATCTGTGGCTGCACACCGCTACACTCCGCCGCGCCCGCCTATATATCCTACTTATTTTTCGCTAGTCCGATATCAGTAAAAATCAAATAGGCGCAGCGAGGCGGTGTTTATACAGAGAAGACGCAGAGGTTTCAGTGAGCATATCGATGTCCATATAGGACGTGACACTCGCTTTATATATACGCGGTGTGGCTGGGTCGTCTTCTTATAGCTACATGCAGCATTCTGCTTGCTTTGCTCTTATATATTGTATTCCGTACAGCGAGAGATGTGTGTGTGTGTGTGTGTGTGTGTGCGTGTGCGTGTGCGTGTGCGTGTGCGTGTGCGTGTGCGTGTGCGTGCGCGTGCGTACTTGTGCGTGCGTGCGTGCGTGCGTGTGTGTGTGTGTGCTACAGCTCTCGTAATACATGGTGAGCCCATACAGCTGCAGTGGTTTGTCAGCCTTCCATATACAAGGCACGTCACGTTATTACAGCAAGAATAGTCTGATATAACTTTCCTTATACAGGGCAAGCCACGCCATTATAGCGGTGGTAGTATTATGTAACTTTCCTTATATAGGGTAGCTTGTGCAGCGACAAGGACGTGCTTGTAATCTTTTCTTGCTACAGTAATGTGGTATAACTCTTAACGCGCCGGGTAAAGCGAAAATAACGCGAAAGCTACCGTTCTAAGGAAGACTCTCCGACTCCCGTTCCCATGCAGGTTCTCGGATTAGTAGGTGAGGTAGTGGCTCCCGTTTTAAGGGTAGTGTCAGGTTGCGTCGATAGATAACAGAAACACAGTATTATGAAAACTACTCTTCGTGCGTCTATTTCACCACAGAATATTCCTTACACGCAAAATTCTACGATACTACACAGATGACTACATACACACAGAATCGTAACCGAATGTCAGTAACCTCGTACCGTGAGACGTGGATCGCGAAGTAGCTCGGCAGGGGTGAAGGTGGAAGGTAGAAGGGGAAGGTGGAAAGGAGGAGTATAGAAGGAATAGGATCAGGAGCGCGGGCAAACGGTGTGGGGCGGCTAGTGTAAAGCGGTAAATTTAATCTCTGCGGGAGCGTGCGCTATGCTACACCGTCATAAACCATGTTAAACCATGCGGCGTTCGTCACACAAGCTTTGCTCGTCCACGATACAAAACAACGACGTCGAAGCGTCACTCGATTTGCGGTTAAACTCGTTACGACCCAGGCTTTCTCCTTATGTGCGTGATGTCATCGTATTTCATTGCACGCGAATTCATTCGTACACTCACCCACGCGGCGTTGATCGCGGGTTTCATTCTATACCACAATTAAAACGGCGCGGGTGACGTCAGCGAGGACACGTCAAGCGAGATTGTGACGTCAGCACCAAGGCCGAGGTAATTTGTGTATAATTAGCTACGGTGTGCGTGCCTGCGTGCGTGCGCGCGTGCGTGCGCTCGATGCGGGTGCAATGAGAGAACGCCCACACCGCAGCGTGTATAACTTGCGTCGCCACAGCGCCTGCCAATCTGCCGCATGCATGAACACCGCAGCAGGCAGCTGGCATCACATCTGCATCAGCGACGCTTGAAAGTTTCAAGTTGCAAACGAAACGTTGTCGGCGCGGCGCGCGGATGGATGGACTGATACAGATATCCCGGACGCGGATCAGTAACGGATAGATATCGGGTTGAGTTCGTATAGGCGACCATGATGATGTGAGAGTATAGTATTTACATAAATCCGATGTAATTAAAGTGTTTTTAACCGCTCCGGCAACTTTTACTAGTTTTGTTAGGCTGAAGCCGTTAGGGCCGCGACAAACTCAAGTAAGTTCATGCTAGCTTATCTCTAACAGGGAAATAAATTGGCGAAAAAGTCCGCGTTCCGTAACTCGGCTTGTGAGCGGTGTTCGTTCGTCTGGTGTCGGCGCGGCCGTGACGGTGCGGACGAAAGATGTCAGCCATGCACGCACACATACATAAGCGCGCACGCACACGCATACGCGCACGCACGCACACACGCACGTTGCATGGGGCTCACGGATGGAAACAATACGCGGTATGTAATTATGTATATATATATACATATATATAACATGGCGTTAACATGGCTATAATCTCGGGGTATGACACAGGGAGGCTGTCCAGGCCCCGCTGGTACGCGCGGATAGTCTATCGATTGGCCCCCGTGGGCGCGTGATCGTTTATACTCCATTATTCAATTGAAATGCAATTTTTCGCGTCCGTGAGCACGCGCGCGCACGTGAACGCTGAACCGCGTATACCGTCTGCTACGCGATGAAATGCGATAACACGCACACACACGCACACGCACACGCGCACGCACGCGCACGCGCGCACACTGACGCACACGCGCACGCACGCGCACACGCGCGCGCACACGCGCACACGCACGCACACACACGCGCACGCACACACACACACACACACACACGCGCGCACACACACGCGCACGCACACACACACGCGCGTGCACACACATGGGCACACGCACACACGCGCACACGCACACACGCGCACGCGCACGCGCACGCGCACACGCACGCACACGCACACACACACACACACACACACACACACACACACAC
>NW_014577314.1:173837-183010 GCF_000485595.1 Priapulus caudatus | reverse complement strand
CTGTCCCTCGAGTATGTCCGTCCGTCAGCAGGTTTTCGCATGCTCGTCCTAATGGAATCTCTTAATGGTCTGTCTTAATGGAGGACCTTGCACCGCGATTCGGCGAAACAGTTGCGACGCTAGGCGAAGCGGCGTGCATGTCTTAGGGCGCCGGGCGTACGTACGCGTGTCTCTCTTGCGGGACACGCACGCACGCACGCACGCACGCACGCAAATATTCGCCTTGGGAACGAACTCGACGACAACACGCCGGCTTAGCGTGTGACGCGGAGCGGGGTGACGCACGCGGCAAGCATAACCTAGCTAGCTCTCATCATTTCAATATTATCCGCTGACAATTACCGAACCTCGTCGTCGTTCGCCCGGCGGGGATTTTCGGCGTTAAGCCGAGTCACTTACGAGAACGCGAGCCGCTCTCTACTCCCGCCTTCTTCTCCGTATCCCACGAGTTTATAATCGAGTGCGAGAGAACTGTCGCGGCGGCGACGGCGGCTATAACTAAGCGCTTACGAACAAGCGATGGCGTGGGCCGATATACGCGCAGCAAGGCCTCTGTCGCTGCTAACGCTGTCTGTGCTAAGTCGCAGCCAGGCCTCGTACGCTGTCTGTGCTAAGCACGCCAACGCAGCATTTCTTCGCGTCGTATACGATTGTGTTTTGTATTGAAATTCGCACCGCGGGGCCCATCAGCAGATCTCTTTACGGACTTACGTCGACGATCACATGTACATACGCGTGCTCGAGGCACGATAACGAAGGAACAATCCTGCATGTCGCGTGCATGAGGAGCACTCTGCCGGCTCTACGCGCAATTCTGCGAGCGCAAACGGAAAAAAATATAATGTCGAAAGAACGTGACTGCCGTGCAGAACGAGAAACGCAACGAGCGCCAACAAACATTTGTAGCGATGCTGCCTCCCTCTGTCGTCGATTGTATAAATGAGTTTAAGATGTGACGTTTCGGTTGTTTTTTTTTCGCTTATCTGATCGATGTAAAAAAGCAACATCATTCTTTACGCGCGCGTTTTTTTGCGCGTCTTTAATTTTCAATGGTTAAACCGATGCTTGATTATCAAACGGATTCCGAGTAAACTCGATTTGCTAACCCTCGTCAGATATTATCCCGTAACCTAATTATTTTTCGACGGCGGAATTAGCGATTTTTTCGATAGAGAAAATGTCCGCCGTCGTTTGTGATGATGACGATGGCGATTAAGGGCAGGTGACGATGACGATAACGATGGCGATTAAGGGCAGGGGACGATGACGATGACGATGGCGATTAAGGGCAGGTGACGATGACGATAACGATGGCGATTAAGGGCAGGGGACGATGACGATGACGATGGCGACACAGCGATTAGGCGCGGGTGACGATGACGATGACGATGACGCGCACGTGATTTTACGGAGTTGGACGGCACGATGTCTAGGCGATGCTGACACGCTTAGAAGAACGCGGTCAGTCTCTTACTACCAGCGGTCAGTCTATTGATGCCAGCGGTCAGTCTCTTACTACCAGCGGTCAGTCTCTTACTACCAGCGGCCAGTCTCTTACTACCAGCGGCCAGTCTCCTTTCTACAGCGGCTCCAGTTCTTACTACCAGCGGCCAGTCTCTTACTTACCAGCGGAGTTCCTGCTCCACGGCCGTCTCTTACTACCAGCGGTCAGTCTTACTTATACCAGCGGTCAGTCTCTTACTACAGCGGGTCAGTCTCTTACTACCAGCGGTCAGGTCTCATTACTACCAGCGGTCTCAGTCTCTTACTACCAGCGGTCAGTCTCTTATACCAGCGGTCAGTTCTTACTAACAGCGAGTCAGTCTCTATACCAGCGGTCAGCTTCTCTTCTCTACCAGCGGTCAGTTGTACTACGAGTCAGTTCTATACCAGCAAAGCGGGTCAGTTCTTCTAACCGCAGCCGTCAGTCTATGCAGGAGTGCATGCTGCACGTCAGTCGATATCGCAGCGTCAGTCGACTGCACTCAGTCTCTTCACTTACCAAGCGCGTCAGTCTACTTTCTACCAGCGGTCAGTCTATTAATGCCAAGCGGTCAGTCTCTTACTACCAGTGGTCAGTCTCTTCTCTGACGCGGTCAGTCTATTAAATGCCGCCGGTCCAGTCTATTAATGCCAGCGGTCAGTCTATGAATGCCAGCCGGTCAGTCTATTAATGCACGCGCGCCTCTTACACGTCTCGTTTCTACCAGCGCTGTCATGTCTCTACTACCAGCGGTCAGTCTCTTACTCAGCGGTCAGTCTCCTACGTATGTCTATTTAATGCCAGCGCGTCAGGTCTATGAATGCCAGCGGTCAGTCTATCTACCAGCGCGTCAGTCTATGAATGGCCAGCGGTCATGTATATCTGCCAGCGGTCAGTCTCTTACTACCAGCGGTCAGTCTATTAATGCAGCGGTCAGTCTCATGATGCCACCGGTCAGTCTATCTGCCAAGCGGTTCAGTCTCTTACCTACAGCGGTCAGTCCTCTTTCTACCAGCGGTCAGTCTATGAATGCCAGCGGTGCAGTCTATCTGCCAGCGCGTCAGTCTCTTTCATACAGCCGCTGTCAGCTCTATTATGCAGCGGTCGAGTCGTATTTATGCAGCGGTCAGTATTTGTGCCAGCTGGATCAGTCTATCTGCCAGCGGATCAAGTCTTATTGATGGCCAGCGGTCAGTTTATCTTACCAGCGCTCAGTCTATATGAATGCCAGCGGTTCAGTCTAACTGCCCAGCAAGTCAGTCTATTGATGCCAGCGCAGCGCGCAGTCTATCTGCCAGCGGTCAGTCCGGCCGGACTCACATTTTGCGCCGTATAGAGATCAAAGCAGTTAGAACATTCCTTGTCCTTTCCCGTCGGAATGTTGTTGTTCTATGACAACGGAGCCGACGAGCGTCTGATGTGTGATTAACGGAGCGCGCGCATCCACCCGCGACGAATACGAATCATAGCCGAACGCGGAAGCGACATCCGACGCGCATGCCACGATGCTTCTGCCCGCCTTCACACGTCCTGCCCGCGTCTGCCCGTCACAATGTCACGCCCCACCTCCATGAATGGCCGCGCAGCTGGCAATGTTGTTGATTGGATATTCTGCGCCAGTTCGCTGATTTTTTCTCGCGCGGCGCGCGAAGCGTAATGAGCTTAGTTGGGCAAGTTTTATCAGATATTGACTAACTCGATTATCTTCGAATTCGTCGGGACTTATTGGCGCGACTACAGATGTAGCACGAGCTTACGTTTGGCGAGCAGCGTCTGCAGACCGAGATAATGGTATATTATATATATATAGTGATATATGCTATCACTGGCGGACTGTAGCAGCCGTACACTACTGCCCTACCTTTATGTAGCTGCGAAGGACGTGATGTGGGGTCGCCGGGCGTGTGTGTGTGATATGTGTGTGTGTGTGGGGGGGGGGGGGTGTCATTGGGGGGGGGGGGGTGTCGTGTTGTGGCGGGGGGCCTGTTGTTGTGTGACGGCGGAGGGGCGTGTGTGTGTGCGCTGCGGGGGGCGTCCTGTGTGTGTGTGCCGTTAGTGTGCGCCTGTGTGCGTTGCGTGCCGCAGTGCAGTGCTGTGCGTGCCGTGCGTGCGTGCGTGATCGTGCGTGTTCTGTGTGTGTCCTGCGCAGTGAGTGTGTGCGCCGCGCGTAGTGTGGCATCTGTGTCATGTGATGGTTATGTGTTTGTTGTGTCTGTGCGTACGTGCGTGCGCGCGCGCGTATATACGAGCACAGATTATCACTTTATTTATCATGTAGTTGTACGCCATATTGTTTAATCAGAGAGACATGATACAAAATTGCAGTGTTGGCCAAGCGTTTGCTGTTCGATCCTGAGTGTGCGTCCGGTGAGCCTTGCGCGCGGATAGGACGCGCAGCTCCGTGGG
Organism: Priapulus caudatus; assembly: GCF_000485595.1. Taxonomy (NCBI): domain Eukaryota; kingdom Metazoa; phylum Priapulida; class Priapulimorpha; order Priapulimorphida; family Priapulidae; genus Priapulus; species Priapulus caudatus. The sequence goes on along the minus strand of NW_014577314.1, from coordinate 179,121 downwards.
ATATGCGCACGCGACCGTCGGGGATGTTCAAGCTTATTGAAGCCGGCTGTCGCCAGTGGACTCAACCTACCTGCCGACCACCGCAGTGCGCCAAATTCGAGGCCCGGCGCACGCTCTCCACAGCTGGTCAGCCGGCATGCGTCTGTAGTTTAGAAGTGATAACAATCGAAACGGACTTTGTTCTAAATTAAGAACTATCGGGAGCTAATAAAGGCCATATACAGACCTTTGAATTCTTCTTGACTGGTCAAGTCAAAGGGCTTGTTGGGGCGTCCATTCATCCAGAGCCTCATTGAAATGCCCCAGTTAAATTGCCCAAGTGGAATTGTGTTTTTCGGAACCCAAAGAAAATGTCTTCTCTCTTACGTGCACACCCTCCCTGATCAATCACGCATTCAGCGAAACATAGCAGAGATGAAATTGTGTTGAGTTGTGGCTCTTGACGCACGTGCAATTGACGTACAAGAACTGTTTGAAAGCAAGGGCACTTAATAACAAATAACTATTCACGCCAATTTCACAATGATCGAGCCGCGTGTGCAAAATAGCTGTGAACGTATGATGAAACATATACGGTTAGTACTTACTGTGACATATTCCGTGACTCAACTGCACCATAAACTTTGGTAAATTGTTCCATTGCACTTTAAGAAATGCTGAGAAATTACGAGGTTATCATCGCAGAACTCCCGACACCGTACGTCACAAAGCTTATTGCTAAAACAAACACGCGTGTTGTGAGGTGCTGCTCCGATATCTATTTCGAGGCCCGCTAAGCCAAGCATAAACGCGCGCGGGCAAGACGCCCACACACAGCTACGTTCATTGGCTAAAACAATCGAGTATGCCGCGTAGGGATTTTCGGGCATTATTTAATTTTGAAGAAAAAACTGTCGAATGAAAATGCCGAAAAGTTCCCACTTCGATGCGAAATGCATCGGCCGGGCATTTATGATTTACGCAAAAGTAAACAGGCTGTTGCGCAAAGACAGTCGGTACAGTAACTGGTTCACGTCGTGTGCCCATTCATGCTCCATCAACGAAGAAGGCGGGGCTTATTATGATTACGGAGATGCGCAAATGCAAACACGAAGGACGTAGCCGCGTACGCTAAAAGGCCCGTGTTATTTCGTATTATGTGGAGCCAACTCTATCGTAGGAACACGTCCTCTACATAGCAGATGCCCTAGTTCTGAGATACGCGATTTTGGTGTCCAATGAGGTCCCATATTTAACAATACATAAAGACTGGAGTGCGCGGTAGGCTGTGATTGGAAGACACAAAGTGTCAATCCTTCGCGTGCGCTCGGCATCATGGCCCATCACCGTCAAGGTCTTCGTTATACGAAAACAACATGAATAGTTAAATATTATCCTACAGTCCAACGCTTGATCCCAGTGCATCGCATTATGAATGATACATATATATTCATATACTACTATATATATGAATACTATATATATATATTTAATATATATATATAAATTACTTTATAACTATAATATTCGCGTATAGTACTATATATATATATAGTATATATACGAACTAATAATACCGGAAATGATTTATGACGCGTTGTTGAAATCCAGCACCTATATCTCAACCTAGACATAGACTTTTGCAAACCATCCTCATTGGAAAATTCTCAATAGAACGATCTCTCTCTAGCCGTCGATATATATGCCAGGCATACTTATCGTAGCGATGTTTATCGCCTGTATTGTCCGCGCGTGATGCCGGTTGGCGGCGGAATATGGGGGGGGGGGATACTCATCCTGGGTTTACATTTCACGACAATAGTAAGCAGTGAATACGTGCTCTAATAGTAACGTTACTTTATCGACGGTCTCGAGTTCTCTCCTAATTAGTTTCACGCTATCGGAAGTTAATTCATGAAACGGAATATCCAATCTGCGTGATGGCCCCCGGATTCATGTGATGGACGATGATGGATTGGCAATTATGACGCGAGCCTGCATACCGATAACTGGTAGGCGTCAATAATAATAATAATAATAATCATAACCAATTAGTACCCGTTTCATCATGAATAATAATCATCACTAATACATCAATATAGACTTCCCATCTATTATTTATTTACCGCCCTTGATGGACAATGAACATTGGTCGACTCTTCAACTTTCGCTATAGCACTGTACTGATAGTTGGTTTAACCGAAACCAAAGGTTTTCAAAGGGCCCTTTGATAATTCAATTGATTTTCATTCATTTCCCTATAGCGCAACAGGGAATGCGCTTTCTCTACTTTCTTAAGCACGTCTAATAGCGGCGACTGCGCCTTCTGGCCGCATTTGCGCAGATGCACGCATCGCCGAATCGAGATAATTTACGAGGAAGATCTCCTTCGTGATCGCGTCAGCTAGTGGCTTCCTTTGGTGCATTTCCACTCGGATGTAGGCGCCCCGCTCGTCGGGCCGCGCAAATTCCATCTATTTTCATTTGTGCAGAATTCATTAATGACAACTTCTAATATTGCCTTCCTCTCCCTCCTCCCCCTCCTCCGCATCTCTGGCATCTCGCATCTCCGCCCGCCGTGTTCTGACGGCGGCTGCCGCGCAGACACGCGTCTAGCCGCCGCCGAGCCTCACCGCGGGTTAAAGGCGGACCAGAGTCTCTCTCTCCCTACACAGGCCTCGACAATCTCCTTCTCATCGCGGCGAGGTCTCTCATTAACGCACGCGTGCTTCTTCTTGTTCGTTTGGCAGGCGCGTGTGAGTGAGCGTGCGTGCACGCGCGCGCGCTCCGTGGATCGGTGACCGTGTCATCGAGTGTAGTCCGCGGCGCGACACGCGACGTGACAGGCACGAGTGACAGGTGATGAGCCGTGACACTCACTGGACATTGCAGATGACCCGCAGTAAACAGGCGACAACTGTCGGAAAATCTGCAGGTGACACCGCCGCGAGCTGTGGCAACTCAATGGACGTTTGTGATATCTAATGACAGCCCAGTGACAGCGCCTGTGACAGCCTGTGACAGCCAGTGACAGTCCGGTGACAAGCCTGTGACAGTTGTGGCAGTTAGTGACGTTTTGCCGCCAATCATTGGTCGCCACAATCTGGTCGGACGTGAAGCGACGAAGTTGAATCCCGAGGAACTTAACTAGAAAAAATGGACAGAAAAACAACAAAAACAACAACAGCAGAACAAACACAACAAACACAGCCAGCACAAGCAGAGAGCACAGCAGAGCAGCAGTAGCAGCAGCACCAAGCACCACCAGCAGCACCAGCAGCAGCAGCCCCACCCCCAACCCACGCAGCAGCAGCAGCAGCGCAGCAGAAAAAAAAAACAGCAGCAGCAGCCCAAGCAGCCACCAACATCAGCCACCACCACACAGCAGCAGCAGCAGCAGCCAGCAGCAGCAGCACACGGCTGGTCGGTCATGGGAAGCGTCGGACGTCGGAAACGCGACGCGTAATTGACAGCACCGACGTCTGCGCGCCCGGTTACTGTGTGGCAGCAGAAATGCGTGTCCGGAGGAAGACTACATTGACCGAGATCGAGGACTATGCGTTTTCCGAACAGCCTACGAGTGCGTTTGCTGTACGCTCTCTACGCTCTCTGTTCGTCGTCGGTCTCGTCGGGAACTTTCTCGTCTGCCTGGCCGTGTTTCGCAACCCCGCACATGCAGACCGTCACCAACATCTTCATTTGTGAACCTGGCGATTCCCTGACTTATGGTGTGAATTCTCATCTGCTTGCCTCCGACGCTGCTTCTGGGACACATTGGGAAACGTGGTTTTCGGCCTACCACGCTTTGTAAACTGATCGTCTTATCTACAGGTGAGCCGATTCCTATATAGCTTATCGAGTAGTCTGTGGTGGGTGTGTGTGGTGTGTGTGTTGTTGGTGTGTGTGTGTGTGGTGTGGTGCTGATTGTGTGGCGGGGAGGGGGGTTGCATGCATGTGTTGTGTGGGGGGGGGGTGCATGCATGTGTGTGTGTGGGAGGGGGGGATGCATGAGTGGTGTGTGGGGGGAGGGGGTGCATGATGTGTGTGTGTGTTGTGGGGGGGGGGGTGCATGCATGTAGTGGTGTGGGCGCGGGGGTGGGTGCATGCATGTTGTCAGTTGTGTGTGGCGGGGGCTGCATGCATGTGTGTGCTGTGTGTCGTGTGTCTGTGTGTGTGTGTGTGCTGTTGGGTGTGTGCGTGTGCGGTTGTGTTGGTTTGCGTCTGCGTGCGCCGGCGCGTATTGTGTGCTGTGTTGGTGTGTGCGCGCGCGTGTGTCTTGCTGGCTTGCATGTCGTGTTCGTGTGCGTGTGGCGATGCGTGGTGTTGCGTGTGTGCTGTGCGCGTGCCGTGGCGCGTGCGCGTGTGCGTGTGTGTGTGTGAGTGGCGTAGCGGTGCCGTACCGTGCGTTGTGCGTCTGTGGTGTGCGCGCGCGTGTGTTGTCTGTGCGTGTGGTGTGCGTGCTGCCGAGCGTGCGTGACGTTGTCGACAGGGAGTTGTTACAGCATATTTATCCACTTTTGTATAAAATTCTTATCGTTTGCGAGTTTTTTTATCGACTTTCGTTGCTAACAATGAGTACTATTTTAGGTCTGACCGAGAATTTATCTTCCCGTTAGCAGTTAGTCGTATTCTACAATTGTTCTGTTTTATTAAATCGCTGCTCAAAAATTGTCACGGCATTTGGTTTACTGTCGAAACCAACAATGAAAAATTGAAGAAAAAAAAATCCACGGACGCAGTAACTGAAACTATTCTTCGCGCGCGCGTGTGGTAGTGTGTGTGTGTCAGCCAGAAGGCGCATTGCCGCAGGACTCGTTTCAATTCTCCAGAAGCTGTAGCTGCCCAGTCATGAAATCGTATCGTGACATCGTGCTTCCTACTTTCTATATATTATAATATATACATATATATATAATATCGTTTTCTCAGTGTTCTTCTCGCCGCTGACTAATTTTCGCTTGGCGCGGTGACAACGACGTTACATGTGTAGACGTCCATTGCGCACTTTCCATGCCGAGCGTGTTTAGATAAATTTGATGTATCCGTGCTCCCACACGTAAATGAATTCCAATTCTAATCCATATGTACAGTCGTATTGCTTAAATCCTCGTCGGTACATTTACATGCGGTGGAATTGTAAAATATAGGTAGGACGCGTAGGTGTGGTGTTTACAGCGTTGTAAACGTCACTGAGGTGGGCGCTGGTTCGCGTGGACTGGTCAACATCTTAATACTCCCAAGGAAAGGATGCAGCAAGATTGCCTATTACTTACGTAAACAAAAAAGTTACATAACATCTGAACTC
>NW_014577314.1:170596-173812 GCF_000485595.1 Priapulus caudatus | reverse complement strand
ATTATTATTATTATTACCGTGATGACAATGGCAATGGTGACTTCAACTTTCGCTATAGCACTGTACTGATAGTGGTTATAACCGAAGACCAAAGGTTTTCAAAGCTTTTGATAATTCAATGCATTTTCTTCATTTCCCCTATAGCGACACAGGAAGCGCTTTCTCTACTTCTTAAGCACGTCTAATAGCGGCCGACTGCGCCTTCTGGCGCGCATGCGCAGATGCGCGCATCGCCGAATCGAGATAATTACTTAGGAAGATCTCTCGTGATCGCGGTCAGGAGTGGCTTCCTTCGGTGCATTTCCCGTCGGATGTAGGCCGCCCGCTCGTCAGCCGCGCCAAATTCCATCTATTTCATTGTGCAGTTCATTAATGACACTTTAATATTGCCCTCCTCCCCCTCCTCCCCCTCCTCCGCATCTCTGCATCTCCGCCCGCGTGTTCTGACGGCGGCTGCGCGCAGACAGCGTCTGCCGCCGCGCCTCCCCGGGCAGCGGCAGAGCCTCTCTCCCTACACAGCGCCTCGACATCTCTTCTCGTCGCGGGAGGTCTCTCATTAACGCACGCGTGTTTCTTCTTGTTCGTTGCAGGCGTGTGAGTGAGCGTGCGTGCACGCGCGCGCGCTTCGTGGATCGTGACCGTGTCATCGAGTGTGTCCGCGGCCCGACACGGCGTGACAGTGTACGAGTGACAGGTGATGAGCCGTGACACTCAACTGGACATTTGCAGATGACCCGCAGTAAACGGTGACAATGTCGGAGAATCTGCAGGTGACACGCCGCGAGCTGTGGCAATCAATGGACGTTTGTGATATCTACTGACAGCCAGTGACAGCCTGTGACAGCCTGTGACAGCCAGTGACAGTCGGTGACAGCCGGTGACAGTTAGTGGCAGTTAGTGACAGTTTGCGACAATCATTGGTCGCCTACAATCGGTCGACGTGAGCGACGAGTGAATCCCGAGAACTAACTAGAAAAACTAACAGAAATAACAACAAAAAACAACAACAGCAGCAACAACAACGACGACAACAACATTACCTGCACCAACACCAACAACAGCAGCAGCAGCAGCAGCAGCACCACCACCACCACCAGCAGCAGCAGCAAAAGCACCACCATCACCACCACCAGCAACAGCAGCAGCAGCAGCACCACGCTGTCGTCATGGAAGCGTCGGACGTCGGAAACGCGACGCGTAATGACAGCACCGACGTCTGCGCGCCCGGTTACTTGTGGTGGCAGCAGAAATGCGTGTCCGAGGAAGACTACGTGACCGAGATCGAGGACTATGCGTTTCCGAACACCTACGAGTGGTTTCTGTACGCTCTCTACGCTCTCGTGTTCGTCGTCGGTCTCGTCGGCAACTTTCTCGTCTGCCTGGCCGTGTTTCGCAACCCGCACATGCAGACCGTCACCAACATCTTCATTGTGAACCTGGCGATCGCCGACTTCATGGTGATTCTCATCTGCTTGCCTCCGACGCTGATCTGGGACACATGGGAAACGTGGTTTTTCGGCTACACGCTTTGTAAACTGATCGTCTATCTACAGGTGAGCCGATTCCTAATATAGCTTATTGGATGTGTGTGTTGAGGTGTGTGTGTGTGTCGGAGTAGTCGTGTGGGTGTGTGTGGTGTGTGTGTTGTGTGTGTGTGTGTGTGTGTGTGATTGTGTGTGGTGCGGGGGGGGGGTTGCTATGCATGTGTTGTGTGGGGGGGGGGTGCATGCATGCTGTGTGTGTGGGAGCGGGGGGATGCATGTCAGTGGTGTGTGGGGGGGGGGTGCATGATGTGGTGTGTTGTGGTGGGGGGGGCGTTGCATGCATGTAGTGTGTGGGCGGGGGGGGGTGGCATGCATGTTAGTGTGTGTGGCGGGGCGCGCTGCATGCATGTGTGCTGTCTGTCGTGTCTGTGTGCTGTGTGTGTGTGGTGTGCGTGTGGTGTGCGTGTGCGTTGTGTGGTTTGCGTCTGCGTGGCGCCGGCGGCGTGAATTGTTGTGTGTGTTGTGTGTGCGCGCGCGTGTGTTGTCTGCTGCGGTCGTGTATAGCGTGCGCGTGTGCGTGTGTGTGTGTGAGTGCGTGCGTGCGTGCGTGCGTGTGTGCGTGTGTGCGCGCGCGTGTGTTTGTCTGTGCGTGTGCGTGTGCGTGTGCACGAGCGTGCGTGCGTGTCGACAGGAGTTGTTACAGCATATTATCCACGTTTTGTAAAATTCTTATTCGTTTGCGAGTTTTTTATTCGACTTTCGTTGCTAACAATGCAGTACTATTTTAGCTGACCAGAATTTTCTTCCGTTAGCAGTTGTCGTATTCTACAATTTTCTTTTTATATAAATCCCTCAAAATTGTCACGGCATTTGGTTTACTGTCGAAACCAACATGAAAAAATTGAAGAAAAAAAATCCACGACGAGTAACTGAACTATTCTTCGCGCGCGCGTGTGTGTGTGTGTGTCAGCAGAAGGCGCATGCGCAGACTCGTTTGCAATTTCCAGAAGCTGTACTGCAGTCATGAAATCTATCGTGACATCGTGCTTCCTACTTTCCTATATATATAATATATACATATATATAATATCGTTTCTCAGTTTCTTTCGCCGCTGCTAATTTTCGCTTGGCGGGTGACAACGACGTTACATGTAGACGTGCCATTCGTCACGTTCCCTGCGAGCGTGTTTAATAAATTTATTATCCGTGCTCCCACACGTAAATAATTCCAATTCTAATCCATAATGTACAGCGTAATTGCTTAAATCCATGTCGGTACATACATGCGGGTGCGAATTGTAAAATATATCGTAGGCACGCGTAGGTGTGGTTGTTTACAAGCGTTGTAACTTCACTGAGTGGGCGCTGGTCGCGTGACTGAGTCAACATCAAATACTCCCCAAGGAAAGGATGCGCAAAGATTGCCTATTACTTACTAAACAAAAAAAGTTGCAATAAATCTGCACCTGTGCATGTGTATACCTCACGCTTCTGTGGGCGATACATGCCATCATTGCATTGTGTTTCACACGCATAGGATTCTTACGAGTAGGCGTTGTTGAGTAGATAATGCAGGTAGCATTAACAGTATCAGTAGCCCGTTAAATTAAAAACAGTGATAACAAGAGCCATCGCATTAGCAACGAGTAGTAGTAGTAGTAGTAGTAGTAGTAGTAGTAGTAGTAGTAGTAGTAGTAGTAGTGGTGGTGGTGGTAGTAGTAGTAGTAGTAGT
>NW_014577314.1:166227-169932 GCF_000485595.1 Priapulus caudatus | reverse complement strand
ATATATATATATACCCACCGTCATAGACCAGTAAATATATCGGAGATGACATGACTGATGAAAAGCGTGTTAGGTTTGTATAATGCACTCCCATACATCGATTAATTACTCGTGGATGTCACCTAGGGGCGAATCTTTAATCCCAATCAAGCGAAATGATCTGCTTTTGAGACTAATCTTATCGGATTTGTTACTCCGCCGCCCTCTTTGGTTCGGGATTGGAATGTGAACAGTTAGAATATGGCGGCCATACCTGCGATCTTCCATAATTTTTTCTGCAAACAGTCTTTTCCCGGTTTGCAAAAACACACAAAAAAGCTTTTGCCAAACACACATGAAATGGCCACTTTGCAACGAGATTTTACGCGAACTTGCGAGTTTTTATTCGACCTTCGTTGCTAACAATGCAGTACAATTTTTGATAAGACCAGAGGAGGTTTCTTCCGTTAGCAGTATTATACAATTTTCTTTTCATATAAATCCGCAGAAATTGGTCACTGCATTTGGTTTACGGTCGAAACCAACATGAAAGAATTGAAAATAAATCCACGACGAGTAACTGAAATATTCTTCGCGTGTGTGTGTGTCAACTTTTCCCGGCACACACATGAAATGGCCACTTTGCAACGAGATTTTACGCGAAAAAGTAGGTTCCTTTGAAAATTTCCCGGCCGTCACAGAAGTGCACACACCGGACCACCCACACTGTCAGATTCAGCAAGGATTCTAGTTTCTGAAAGTAAAATTTTTTTAACCCTTTCCATTGAGTAATAAAAAATTAAAGCGCAGGGATCCGGATACGCCGCAAAACGATCTCACTCTTACCTGTCGCTCATTGGATGATTTGCAACCGTAATAACTCCTAGGGTTAGGTCATCTCAACCAAATTATTGATCGCGCAGCCATCTGCAATAGACATGAATTATGGTTTTGCATCTTCGCGCAAAAGCTAATGCGTTGCGCAGCGGTACTGTTACAATGGCGTAGCTAGGATTTTTTTTAGGGGGGGGGGGAGGCACTGGGGGGGCCTTACATTTTCGGGGGGGGGGGGGGGCACAATATATAATTTTACTGAGATGTGGTTCGAACCCTCTTTCTTTGTATTATACTGTTCTAACGACATTGTTTTTAATTCAATTTTTTTTTATCAAGCATGAATTTTCAGTAGGGGGGGCACCTGGGGGGCACAGAAAATTTGTGGGGGGCACGTACCCCCCAGGCCGCCCGTAGCTACGCCCCTGTACTGTTAGTATTTTAATGTGATTCGCTAAATTTAACGACGACGTTATTGTCATAATTTTGTTCTGTTTCGGTTTCGTTGCAGTTTCGATGCTGTGCTTTACCCGCTGACTATAACGAACAATCGCGCTCGCATCACTTGTTAAAGGCTAACTCGTCGCTTTATCTCAGTGTCGGTTAGCTTGTGAGGTATTCAGGAGTGAATAAACAAAGAATAGCAGTATTTATTCAGCTATGTCGTGATGTACGCGCGAATTCTGTTATCAACAGCGTCGGTTAAACGGCGTTTTGTCCCGCCTTCCTGCAAACTAAGGATATATTTCTTGCTAGAAATGAATAGGCAACACCTTGAACAAGACCTTGACCGATTTTAAAGGGCCTACCCCCCCATTTATGGAAATTAATTGTGGGTCAACAAAATCTACATGGACCTTACTATCACTGTAGACTTTATGTTGTCAAATTGGTACGTAGATTTCGAAGAAGACAGAAGGGCGGTTTTAGTTGGATATATCGCGGATTATATGGTTAAACGAACATTGTGTGCATGGTGGTAGAGATATTATGTGTTAGTTGTAAGCTGTCGCCTCGATACCGCATTGTGAATAACGGAAAAAACTTTCCCGCCGCATTGGTGTACTTTACAGCTCTCGGAGCGACTAAAGTTGACAACCTGTCGGATGCCATTTTACAACGATACAGGCTAGGTAGCGTTGCGGCGTCATTCGTAGACGCATCCACCTGCAGTTCTGATACTATCCCGTCAATTAACAATGTCTAGGGGAGCGCTGACCGCAGCATGAATTTTCCGTGCGTGTCACACGAACGTATTTTGAGCCAAGTTTTTCTTTCGGCGACCCCCCCCCCTCAACGAACCGCACGTCACGAACGAACTACAATGCTTTTTTATACGATTTCTACATTTTCGCTGTTTTTTCTGTCGGCAGTCCGTCTCCGTCTCCGTGTCCATATTCACCCTGAGTGCCATATCCGTCGAGCGATGGTACGCCATCTGTCATCCTCTGAAGTTCAAGGCGACGGCGTCGCGTGCTCGGGTCATCGTCATCTGCATCTGGGTAGCGTCCATCCTGTTGAGTGTGCCCGAACTGTTCGTGCTGTCCACGCAACCCGTGCTCGACAACAGCCATCTGACTGTGTTGCTGACTCAGTGCTCGCCGGCGTGGGACGACACGAGCGAGAACGCGTGGAGAATATTCCAGGTGAGCACGCACGCACGCACGCACGCGCGCACACACGCACGCACGCACGCGCGCACACACGCACGCACACACGCGCGCACACACGCACACACGCGCGCACGCACGCATGCACGCATGCAAACAAGCATGCCCACACCCATGCACCTGGACACACACATACGCACGCACACACCTACGCACTGGGCGCACAAACACGAATGTACTTTCTATAAGCTTGCACCCCACTAGTTAGCGTTTGAATAGAATATTGATTGTGAATATTCATATAGAAAGTTTCCAGTTTTGTTTGCATTGTTTCCAAAGGAAATATTGATATAAAACTGAACCCCAACATTTAAGAACTCTCAAACGCACACGCACACATAATTGTACAATACATATACGACATTGCAGGGAAGAAAAATTGCATTTTTTTAAAGATTTTTTTTAAATTTATGTATTTCTTTAATGTGTTTTGTATTTTTACATTTCAGGTTCTCGCCTTGTACGTGTGTCCGTTTATTCTGATGACATTCGCGTACACGCAGATCGCCAGGTGTCTCTGGGCCTCTAGTGTCTTCGCAGGTGCAAACGGTGGGTTTCCTTCTCCCCTGACAGTGTGTGCGCGAGCTTAACTCTCGCGAGATCCCGCGACAGAAATGCTTTAATAGAATCATGTCTGCGTTTATGAGATTTTCTGAAATATCGGGAGCGTGTGTGTTGTGGAGTGAGAGAAGCATTCGTACTGTTTGCGAGGATGGTTGAATTGACATTTTTGTTTTTGTCTTCGTTCCATTAACCGTACGAAGCGTGCACTGGACTCCTCAGAAAGTTGAAAACCACCTGGGGCCGATTGAGCTCGCTCGCTGAAATAGAACCAAGACCTTTTCTTAACCCTTTTCATTATTGTTGTAAAGTGACGACGCGGTGCGAGTTGCCATTTACGCACTTTCCCGTTGCTCAGAATGGCGGACGCACTTCGTGCGCTCGCTCAATGCGCGCTGGCATGTGCTGAGAGCGAGTGAATGCACGAGGTCTCTGAATGTAGTCTATCTCACCGATGGACGTGCCGAGCTGTTACATCGACTTAGCACTGCTGTCTGGTTATAAGCTAAGCAGCGACAATGTAGCGCACGAGGGCGTGTACACACATACACATACATACACACACACGCCGCCGATCGCTGAGTTTCACCTTTTCACCACAATTTTCACGCGCGCGGTAACTCGGTCTTTTCTCTCTCTCTCTCTCTCTCTCTCTCTCTCT
>NW_014577314.1:147284-164914 GCF_000485595.1 Priapulus caudatus | reverse complement strand
TATATATATATATATATATATATATATATATATATATATATATATATATATATATATATATATATATAACTGATTCGATTGCATTACTGGGCACATTTTTGCGTTCAATCTCATGGGATACGGCTAAATGCATTCTGCAGCGGCAGCTGCAGCGCACTACCTAGCTTAAACACTCGCCATTATTTTACTAATGACTAAGCAGCGCTAGCAATGACGTCAGCAGCGATGACATTACTAACCATCAGCGCTAAAAAAAAAGATGGCGAATGCATCACCGTGTCTTTTTGCACGTATTTCGCAGACAAACCGGAGTGCTGGAATACTTGAAGAACCATCCTGCCCTGGTCGCATTCATTCTCGTCTCGCACTGGCTCTGCTACTTCAACTCGTCACTCAATCCCCTCATTTACAACTTCATGAGTGGTAAGTGGTCTGCCTCGCGTCGCCTCCACTCGCCGCTCACGCTCAACGCGTTGGCGTTGCGAGTGTGTATGCCATGTGGCAACACCGTGTGTTACATAACGAGCGGTGCGTCACACCTGTGTGTTACATAACGCGCGTCACACCTGTGTGTTACATAACGCGCGGTGCGTCACACCTGTGTGTTACATAACGCGCGTCACACCTGTGTGTTACATAACGCGCGGTGCTGCACACCTGTGTGTTGCATAAGCGCGCAGGTGCGTCACACTTGTGTGTTAGCATAACGCGGCGGTCCGCGTTCACACACTTGTGTGTGTACATCCACACGAGGCCCGGTGCGTCAACTCCGCCGCTGTGTGTCTACCACTACACGCGCCGTGGGCGTCACACCCCCCTGTGTGTAACAATAAACGAGGCGTGCGTCACAGCCTGTGTGTTACATAACGCGCCCAGGCTGCCGCCTCACACCTAGTGTGTTACACTAAGCGAGCGATGCGCTCACACCTGTGTGTTAACCATAACGCGCGTGCGACCACACCTGCTGGTTACATAAGCGCGCGTCACACGCTGTGTGTTACATAACGACGATGGTGCGTCAGCACCGCATGTGGTGTTACATAAAATGCGCGTCACACCTGGTTTACATGAATCCCGCAGCCGAGAGGTGCGTCACACCTGTTGATGTTACACCTAACGGCGTCGTCACCCTGTGTTTACATAACGAGCGCTGCGTCACACCATACATCGATGTTAAGCATATAATAAACGCGCGCCTGCGTCACACGCATGTTTTTACATAACGCGCGGTGGGCGATCATCACCTAAGTGCTGTTTACATAACGCGCGGTGCGTCACACGACTTGTGTGTCGTTACAATAAACGCGCGGATGCGTCATTATCCTGTGTGTTCACATAACGCGCGGTGCGTCAGCACTTGTCGTTACATAACGCGCGTGCGTTCACACCCTGTGTTACAGTACGAGCGGTGCGTCAGCACCTTGTGTGGTTACATACATCGCGCGGTGACGCGTCACACTCTGCTGTGTTAGCATTAACGCGCGGTGCGTCACACCTGTGTGTACATAACGCCAGGCGCGTGCGTCCACACCATGTTGCTCACATAACTGCGGTGTGCGTCACATCCTGTGTGTGTACATACATGCGTCGTCTAACCACCTGTGTGTACAGTAACTGGAGCTGGCTGCGTCACACCCTTGTGTTTAGCAGTAACGCGCGCGCTTGCGTCACACCTGTCGTGTTTTACATCACATCGACGCGGCGTGCCGTCAAAGCATCCTGTGTGTTAGCATTAACGCCCGCGATGGCGTCACACGCTGTAGTGTTAACACCCTAACGCGCGTTGCGTCACACCTGTCGTGTTACATCCCAACGCCCGCGGCCTCGCGTCCCACACCTTGTGTGTACACTAATCGCGCGTGGCGTCATACCTGTTGGTTACATACACGCGTCGGCTGCGTCACACGCACCTGAACCTTGTCTACATAACCGCGCGGTGCGTCAAATCACCTAGTGTGTCTACACTAAACGACTCGCGTCACACCCCTCGTGTGTTACCATAACAGCGCGGTGCGCTCACCCACCCCCCTGTTGTGTCCTAACAAACACGCGCGGGCCTGCGAACTCAACAATCACCTGTGTGTTACATCACGAGCGGTGGCTCACACCTGTGGTTACTAACCGCGCGGTGGCGTCACAACTGTGTGTTACATAAAGAGGGCGGTGCGTCACCGACTGTGTGGTTACATAAGCGACGCGGTGCGTCACACCCTGTGTGTTAAGCATAACGAGACGGTGGCGTTCACACCTGTGTGTACATAATCGCGCCCGGTTGCGTCCACACCTGTGGTGTTACATAACGCCGCGTTCACACTGAATGTGTTTACATAACCGCCAGTAGAGTGCGAATCACACCTTGTGTGTTAGCATAATCTCCGACGCGCACTCACACCTGTGTGTTACATAACGATGCGTGCGTCAACACCTGTGCTGCTGTACCATATAACGCGCTGCCATGCCGTCACCACCTGTGTGTTACATAACGCGAGACACGTCACCCACCCCTGTGTGTTTACATTTAACACTGCGCGCCCTCAGCACAACACCACCTCAACTGTGCCCTGTTAAACACATCAATGCGCGTACGCACACCCCTGTCATGTTTACACCAACCAAGAGGCCCGGTGAAGCGCCCACAGCACTATGCTTATACAATAACGCCGCGCTCGCGTCACAACCTGTGTGTCCTACATATAACCGCGCGCTGCGTCACACCATGCTCGTGTTTTACACTACGCCCGCCCGGTCGCGTCACACCGCTGTATGTTTACCATAACGAGCGGTGGCCGTCACAGCCTATCAGTCGCTGTTCACATAAACGCGCGTGCGGTCACACCTGATGTCCTACATAAGCGCGCCGGCTGCGTTCCACAGCCTATGTGTGCTAAATACCACCGGACGCGGTGCGTAAAACACCCAGCAGTGCCTCGATACATGAAACCAACGCTCAACAACACCTAGTGTGTTAGATAACGAGCCGCGTGAAACGTCACACCACTGCCTGTTTTACATAACGCGCGACATGGGCGGCACACCTGTGGGTGTACAATAACGAGCAGGCGCAGTCACACGCTGTGTGTTACATAACACGCGCGTGCACCACCCCATGGTGATTGTTACATAAAACGACAACGGCGGTCCACCACCTGTGTGGTACATACACTGCGCGTCCACACCGTGTGTTAGCATAAACCGAAGAGCGGCACTGGATCACACCACCCCCCCCACCCACCCCACCCCAACCACCACCCCACCCACCACAACAAAACACACAAACAAGCACAGCAACCACAAAACACAATAACAAACAACAATACACACACACACAAGCAGAACAACAAAACAACAACACACACACAACAGACAACAACATCACACCTAGATAACGTGTCTCACAAAGTATAAAAGCAGAACATGACCGATCAAACAACAACAAAATACACTGAGTAGTGATTACATAACATAAAGCGCGAAACAAAGAATCATAACACACAGCATATAACACACTATACAGATCAATGTCTACATAAAAGCGACCAGGAGCCTGCGCCACCTTCAGCCACACACGATCGTAGTTACACATCCACACAGCAAAGTATACACACCGACTAGTAGACTCACTATACAACAAAAGCAGAACGGAATCGACAGAACTAACAAACCACACTCAGCTCATTCAACGACATAACGAGAACAAGTCACAAACCTGTGAGAACTTAACAAACTAACCGCAGTGAGATCGAGCTACGTCAAAAATAAAACTCTGTGTGCTTAAACAATAAGACACAGCCAAACGACGGAGATGGCGTCACATCACCCACCGCTGTGTAAGTTACATACATCAAAACGTAGTGGCGTCCACAAACCATAGTGTGTTACCCCACTAATTACAGGCGCAGTCGCGTCACACCTGCATGTGTTACACTCAACGCGCGCTGCGTACACACTCTGTGTGTTACATAACGACGCCATGTGAAATCCACAACATAGATGTAGTTACACTAATACACCGAGGCGAATCAACAACTCGTGTGTACAACATCCCCAACCCGCATTAAAAACCACGTACGTCACACCTCAACCACACTAGCCTCGTCACATAACCGAGCCGCAATGCGATTCACACCTGAGTGTGATTACAGTAACAGATGGGTGCGTCACACACTGTGTAAACACTATAACGCGCGCGTGCAGTCACACACTGTTGTGTTAATCAACGCGCGCACAGCAAACTGGTGTAATAAAGAATAACAAGCGGCCTGCGTACACACCTGTCGTCGTTACATAACGCGCGCCACCCTTGACGTCACAAACTGAAATGTGTTACAAAACGCCGCGGATGGACGTACAAACTGTGTATAACACTAAAGCGCGGTGCGAAAATCACAACGCTAAGTGAAGTGGTTAACATAAAAACGCGCGCACAAAAACACCTGTGTGTTACAAATAACGCAAGAGATGCGAAATATCACACCTGAAGGTACATACACGCGTTGTGGTCGTCAACACCTCGCTGAGTTACAACTAAACCACCGGTGGCGTCACAAACCCCCTGTGTGTTTACATAACGAGCGGTGCGTCACACCCTGTGTGTTAACATAACGAGGCGTCAGCACCTTGTGTTACATAACGGCGTTGTGCGTCAAACAACCTGTTGCTTCTACAATAAACCGCAGTAGCGCTACACCTGTGCTGCCTTACATTAACCCGCTGTATGCTGCGTCACAACACCTAACTAAACGCAAATAGGTGTAAGATATACATACACGTGCGCGTCATAACCCCCCCTTTGTGTGTTAGCATAAAACGACAGCGGTCGCTCCATTAACCACACCAACAACAACAACCAAAGATCCCACACCCCGCCTGTGTCGCTTCACAAACAACAGCGTCACACCCAAGCCTAAGCGTATTATAACCCTAACCTGCGTGTGCGTCCAACACCCTAAGTAGTGTCTACCCATACCAAAGACGCAGAGAGTGCGTCAATACACACTGTGCATATTCAACATAACGCGTTGGGCGACTCTCACCGCTGTGGTTACAAAATAACCGCCGGGCCGGTCGCGTCACACCTCGAAACCAATGTGGTCTACACTACGCGCGGTGCCGATCACAAACCGTCGGTGTTACATAACCAGCGCGATCGCCTCACAACGCTAAGATGTGTTAAGACATCACACGAAGTGTTGCGTAACCACACCCTGTGTGTTACACTAACGCGCGTCTATACCTGTGTGCTTACATAACGAGCGCAACTGCGTCACACCTGTGTGTTAACAATCAAAGCAGCCAGCGTCACACCTGTGATCGTTAACATCCGCGTAAGGTGCGTCACACCTGCCCCTGTGTTAGCAATCAACGCGTAACACGGATGCGTCCCACATCCTGTAGTCGTTTTACCATAAACGCCGTGGTCGTCACACTCCATCAACTGTAAGATCTACACAGTAAATCGCGCAAGCGCCTGAACCGTCACACGCACCGCCACCCACTCAATGTGTTACAGTACATGGACCGGCTGCGTCCTAAACACCCTGGTGGTACACTAAAAACCGCAGCAACGTGCGTCACACCTGTGTCGTTACTACCTAACAAGCGCGAGTGAAGCTACCCACACCTAGTGTGTTAACATAACGCGCGTGCGTCACACTCTGTGTGTTATCATAAACTGCGCGGTGCGTCACACCCTGTGTGTTACATAACCCGGCCGTGCGTCACACCTGTGTGTTACATAAACGCGCGGCGTCACACCTTGTGTGTCTAACATAACGAGCGGTGGAAACGCCCTCACACACCCCTGTGCTGTTACACTAGCAAAGACAAGCAAGCGTCACACAACCCCTGTGTGTTACACTCACACCCGCGCGGCTGCCGTCATATCTCGAAATGTGTTAACAAGAACGCGCGGTGCGTCAACCCTACATTCAAACACTGCTGCGTGTTACCATAACCGCGCGCTGCCACCACACCACCTTGTGCTGTAAAATAACACACCACCCACACCGCGCCCGCCACGAGCAGTCCAAAGCGCGTAGCTCGCTGTTACCATAACCGAGCGGTGCGGAATTCAACACACGCAAGTGTGTTACATACAGCGCGGTGCGTCACACTGTGTGTTACATAACGCGCGTCACACCTGTGTGTTAATAACGCGCGTGCTTCACACCTGTGTGTTACATAACGCAGCGTGACTCACAGCCTGTGTGTACATAACGCGCCGTGGCGTCCCACACCTAGTGTGAAATCCAACCATAACCAAGCGCGACCTGCCAATCACACGCTGTTGTGTTACATAACGCGCGGTGGCGTCACACCTGTGTTTACATTAACGCGCTGCCTGCAGTCCCACAAATACTGTGCCATGCCTTACAGTAAACCCGAGGCCGAGGCCCTGGCCGACCCTCACTACCAATGACCGAAATGTTACAGTAACGCGCGTGCGTCACACCTGGGTGTTGAACACTAACTGCGCGTGCGTCACACCTTGTGTGTTAACATAACGCGCGTGCGTCACACCCTGTGGTGTTACATAACGCGGCGGCTGCTCAGCACGACTGTGTTTACATAACGAGCGTGCGTCAACCTGTGTGTTACATAACGCGCGGCTGCGTCACACCTGGTGTTTACATTAACGCGCGTGCGTCACACCAACCCACACACACTACCGATGTGTTACAAATAACAACGCGCAGTGCGTCCACACACCTGTGAGGAGGGAGGGAGGAGGGGGGGGGGGGCAGGGGAGGGGGGAGGGGGGGGAGGGCAGGGGGGTGCGTTTACATCAATGACCACGGCCGCCCGTGCGTCACAACCTGTGTGTTACATCTAACGCGCGTGGCGTTCACACCTGTGTGTTACATAACGCGCGTCATAACCTGTGTGTATACAATACCGCGTCATACCTGTGTGTTACATAACGCGCGCTGCGTCACACGCTGTGTGTTACATAAGCGAAACGGTGCTCACACCTGTGTGTTTACATAACGCGCGGTGCGTCACACCTGGTGTTACATAACGAGGCGGTGACGTCTAGCACTCTGTGTGCTACTAACATAACGCGCAGTGCGTCACACCTGTGTGTTAACATAATAAACGCGCGTCCAGCGCTGTGTGTTTACGCGCGTGCGTCAGCACAGCTGTGTGTTACATAACCCACGACTGTGTGTTACATAACGCCGGTTGGGGGGCGCAAGGCGCGAGTGCGTCACAGCCCTGTGTGTTACAATAAGTGCCGTTTCACAGCGCGCTGTGTTATACATAACGCGCAGGCAGACGCACAGCCTGTGTGTTACATAACGAAGGCGGTGCGTCACACAACTGTGTGTTATCATAACGCGGGTGCGTCAATCACCTTGTGTTACATAACGAGCGGTGCGTCACACCTGTGTGTTACATAACGCGCGGTGCGTCACACATGTGTGTTACATAACGCGCGGCGCGTCACACCTGTGTGTTGCATAACGCGCGGTGCGTCACACCTGTGTGTTACATAACGCGCGGTGCGTCACACATGTGTGTTACATAACGCGCGGCGCGTCACACCTGTGTGTTGCATAACGCGCGGTGCGTCACACATGTGTGTTACATAACGAGCGGTGCGTCACACCTGTGTGTTACATAACGAGCGGTGCGTCACACCTGTGTGTTACATAACGCGCGGTGCGTCACACATGTGTGTTACATAACGCGCGGTGCGTCACACATGTGTGTTACATGNACACATGTGTGTACATAACGAGCGGTGCGTCACACCTGTGTGTTACATAACGCGCGGTGCGTCACACCTGTGTGTTACATAACGAGCGGTGCGTCACACCTGTGTGTTACATAACGAGCGGTGCGTCACACCTGTGTGTTACATAATGCGCGGTGCGTCACACCTGTGTGTTACATAACGCGCGGTGCGTCACACCTGTGTGTTACATAACGAGCGGTGCGTCACACCTGTGTGTTACATAACGCGCGGTGCGTCACACCTGTGTGTTACATAACGCGCGGTGCGTCACACCTGTGTGTTACATAACGAGCGGTGCGTCGCACCTGTGTGTTACATAACGCGCGGTGCGTCACACCTGTGTGTTACATAACGAGCGGTGCGTCACACCTGTGTGTTACATAACGAGCGGTGCGTCACACCTGTGTGTTACATAACGCGCGTCACACCTGTGTGTTACATAACGCGCGTCACACCTGTGTGTTACATAACGCGCGTCACACCTGTGTGTTACATAACGCGCGTCACACCTGTGTGTTACATAACGCGCGGTGCGTCACACCTGTGTGTGGTTACATAAAACCGAGCGGTGCGTCAAGCACCTGTGTGTTACATAACGCGCGTTCACACCTGTGTGTTAACATAACGAGCGGTGCGTCACACCCTGTGTTGTTACATAACGATGCGTGCGTCACCACCTGTGTGTTATCATAACGAGCGTGCGTCACACACCGTTGTGTGTTTTACATAACTGGCGCGTCAATCACCTGTGTGTTACAGTAACGCGCGGTGGCGTCAGCACCTGTGTGTTACATAACGAGCTGGTGGGCGTCACACCTGTGTGTTATCGATAACGCGCGTCACACGCTGTGTTTACTAACGAGCGGCTGCCGTCACACCTGTTGTGTTACATAACGTCGCGCGGTGCGTCACAACTGTGTGTTACATTAACGCGGCGTCACACCTGTGTTACATCAACGAGCGTGCGTCAAGCACCTGTGTGTTACATAACGCGCGGTGCGTCACACCTGTGTGTTACATAACGCGCGTCACACCTGTGTGTTACCTAACGCGCGGTGCGTCACACCTGTGTGTTACATAACTAGCGGTGCGTTACACATGTGTGTTACATAACGCGCGGTGCGTCACACCTGTGTGTTACATAACGCGCGTCACACCTGTGTGTTACATAACGAGCGGTGCGTCACACCTGTGTGTTACATAACGCGCGTCACACCTGTGTGTTACATAACGCGCGGATGCGTCACACCTGGGGCTACATAGACGAGCGGCTGCGTCACCGCTGTGCTGTTAAACATAATGAGCGGTGCGTCACACCTGTGTGTTCATAACGCGCGGTGCGTCACAACTAACGCTGAGATAGTTCGCCGGAAGATCGCTCGCACACGCACACGCTCACCGACCATAGTTCGTAATATACTCGCGACCTTTTAGCTTGCCCACCGCAGCTGTTGCAAATGCAAGGGTATTATGTCTAGGCTGTGGTCGGCGAAGTGGGCGCGGTTTTTTAACGCCGAGATCTCGTTTCGTCGCGACGCCATCACGGTTTCTCCTGCGCGTTTTATTTATAGAGCGCGCGTATTCACCAGGAGGCTCTCTCAGTTAATTCTATAGAATTTATCCAGACATATTAGAACGAAATAGCGCCTATCCTTGACATTTTGCGGTCGCGGTGTCTATACGGGGTAAACCCACGCATGCCCAGACAATATATATATATAAGATATATATATATATATTATATATATATATTATATATATAAGTATATACATACATAAAAATCAGGCGACAATGCAGGCAGCATAGATATACAACGTACCCACGCCGACAGCAATTATAGACCACGTAGGCAGTATAGATATGTAACATACCCATCAACAGACAGGGAGGATATAATAGCGTGAGCATGTCAGGCAATATAGATATAACATGCGCGAGTGCAGACAGAATATAAATCATGTACGCATGCATTCAATATTCAATGCACGGACGTATGAGCAGCTGCACACTAGTGTATATAGGCTTAGAAGGCTATTCAGCTTAGAAAGTGTGACGTGCTGCTCCTCCTATACTGCTATTGATGCTATTGCTGTTGTTGTAGTTGCTGCTGCTGTTTCTGTTGCTGTTGCTGTTGTTGTTGTTGTTGTTGTTGTTGTTGTTAGTTGACTGCTGCCTGCTGTTTGCTGCTGCCTGCCTGCTGCTGCGATGGCGGCGGTGGCGGCGACTGCTGCTACTACCACCACCGCGGCTAATGCTGTTACGTTGCTGTTATTAATGCTGCTCTTCTGAGCGACACTCTCACCAGCACGCGCGACTCGGGGGGGGGTTTTTTTGTTGTTATTATTATTATTGTTGTTGTTGTTGTTGTTGTTGTTTCTGATTCTCCTACTGCTGTTATTGCTGCTGCTGATGTTGTTGTCATTGTTGCTGCTGCTGATGTTGTTGTCATTGTTGCTGCTGATGCTGTTGCTGCTGCTGCTGTCATTGTTGTTGTTGTTACTGCTGCTGCTGCTGTATAGCCTGCTGTTGTTGCTGCTGTTTGCTGTGCTTGTGCCGTTGTTCTGTTGTCGCTGAATGCATTGCTGCTGCTATAAGCTGTGGTTGTTTGCTGCTGTTGATGCTGCCGCTGCGTTGTTGGTTGTCAGCGTGATGCTGCGCCGCCCCAACGCTTCTGCCTGGTGTGCTACGCCCTTGTGCCTTGAGTGATTCCGCTGCTATTGCTGTGATGTTCTAAGAGTGACATTTTGTATCGACACGCAATTATCAAGGATGCCTACATCCGTAATACGTTTAACGGTACTAGTCACCGAAGCACTGAAACGTAAAACACGGGTTATGCAGCCCCGCGAGCGTGTCCGCCCGTGCGTGATGAATTTCCGAGCGTCTTTACTTACGCAGATTAGGTGCCCACGTTATTGCAGTCTGCTACCAAAGGGCTTGACACTGATGTAACCGGCGCGTTCTCGACGATCCCTTACTAAGGCGACATGAACCAATACGGCAGTTCGTAAGAACAGCGAACAATACTTGTCGGAAACGGACGTGCGCAAAATAAAGTGGCGGCTTAGGGTGGGAGGAGAGGCTTTACTGACGAACGAGGGCAGTAGACAGGCACGCGCACGCAGCGACACGCCCACACACACACACACACACACACACCCACACACACAACACACACACACCACACACCAACACAACACATACACCACTTGCACACACACACAACACACACACACACACACCACCCGAGACACGCACGCGCACACGCACACGCCAACGCACACACACACACACACACACATCACATGATATGCAAGTTTTGTGTATGCAAATTGTGTGGCTGGTTATATGTGTCTGCGCTTGTTGCTGCGCGAGTGGCGAAGACGAAAGAAGAGAGAGAGATGAGAGGAGTGGAGGAATGAGGGAGAGAGAGAGAGAGAGATCGAGAGAGAGAGCGGAATGAGAGAGAGAGGAAATGACGAGGAAGACTGAGAGGATGAGAGATGAGAGGAGACGAGAGAGAAATGGGATGAAGAGAGAGAGAATCGAGAGAGAGAGAGAGAGAGAGAGGAGAGAGAATGGAGAGAGAGAGAGACGAGGAGAGAGAGAGAGAGAGAGAGAGTGAGAGACCATGAGAGAACGAGAGCGAGAGAGAGAGAGAGAGCGGAGGAATGAGAGAGAGAGACGAGTGATTGAGATAGAGCTGAGATGAGAAGGAGGCTGACCGGGAGATGAGAATAATGAGCCAGGCGCGAGCCCACACGCAGAGAGAGAGAGAGAGAGATGAGGAGGACGAGAGAGAGAGAGAGAGAATCGAGAGAGAGAGAGAGAGATAGAGAGAGAGAGAGAGAGGAATGAGAGAGAGAGAGAGAGAGAGGAGCAGAGAGAGAGAGAGAGAGAGAGAGAGAGAGGATGTGATAGGGCTATAACATATAAGCCTCCAGTAGCGACAGGCAGTCGATTTTTTTCCGGAATTTTTGACGTGAAGCGAACACCGCCTCACTAGTCCTGCCGCTTTGATTAGCGAAAGTATCGCGTGTCTCTCTAACTGACACGAATTGACTAGCTCACAGAACTCACAATAACAAAATGCTATTATTAAACACGAGTAACTATTAACTAATAGGAATCCATCTATGCCCATTATTTCGGTGACGCTTTCTCGTTGTTTCTGTTACAGTGAAATACAGGAACGAGTTTCGTTCGGCAATGCGATGTTGCGTATGCAATCGGGCCCGCCACGCAGAGGGTCGCTCTTACAAAGAAAGAAGGTATAGTTCATTTCAACACGCTCACGCTTGAAGCTTGTTGAAATCTGTTCGAATTCACGCGCTCGAAGCGTGTTGAAAGTCGACCTCGGGAATTTTTCGTGCACGAAACTTTACGATGAGACGTCGCTTTTTGAATTCGTGTGCCTCTAGCGTGTTGAAATGAAGTCTACCAGAATTCTTGTACATGTCGGTAATGAAAAACGTGATCGCTCTCGCGGGGTGTATCGACGCTTGAAGACGCTGTCGAGACGAGATATGCTAACGACACTGGGTCCTGGTGCTGTTTGAAGTGACTTTGGTCTAAACTTATTTTGCTTGATAAATGTCAGCCTTACTCCCACTCTTCCTATGCGGGTTCCCTAGGTAAAAAAGTCTATGTTTCGCTATGTATAGAGATTTGATGAAATTCGGTGTTAGGGTTTGATTAGAGTTAGAGTTAGAATGTGGGTTAGGGGTATGAGAGGTTTAAGGTTAAGATTAGGGTTAGGATTGAGCTGGGTTTAGGATTACGTTTGAGTTAGAGTGATGATTCGGGTTACTATTAAGTTTAAGTTTATGGTGTTGTGTTAGGTGTATTGTGAGGATATAGCTAAATTACATGGTTAGTTTACGCTTAGGGTTAGGTTAGAGCTATAGATTATGGTTAGGTTATGGTTAGGATAGAACTAGGTTGCATGGTTAGTTTAGGGTTCGAGACATGGTTAGGATAGAGCAAGGTTATGAAAACTTTAGGGTTAGGGTAAGTATAGAGCTAGATTACCTTGGCTTATGGTAAGGTAACCTTGGTTACTTACGTAATGTTGTTACTTTACTTTTACTTACTTTTACTTTTACTTTTACTTTACTTTTTACTTTTACTTTTACTTTACTTTACTTTACTTTTTTATTTTTTTTATTTGTAACTTTGTTAGTTGGTAACTTTGTCTAGACTACCTTGGCTTATGGTAAGGATAGAGATGTGTTATGAATAGGATGAAGTTAAAATTGGGACATACTAAGTTATAGATAGGTTAGGGTTGGAGGGTTCCTGCTGTGTTAGTACCCGGAGATGTATAGACCAGGGATTCTTAACCTGTGGTCCATAGACCGCTTTGGGGTCCATGGATGGGCTTCAGGGGGGTCCGTGAACCAGGCGCATGCAAAATTTTGTGTTTATATGCTTATGTGCATTTTTCTGGGGAGGGGTCCGTAGCTTTCACGTGATTCTCAAAGGGGTCCGTGACTCAAAAAAGGTTCAGAACCACTGAATAGACTATATCCGCGTTACTTGCTGTAGCCCCGGGGATGCATTAGCTGTGAATGTCGTCTGAGTATGCCACCATTACATCTCTGTGCACGAACGAACGCCAGACCGCTCGCAAACCATTTTCCCCCGATAACAAATAAAATTAGGTAATCGCATGAAACGAAAGGAAGCTAATTCCTTCCGTCGATGAGAGCCGGAATTTTGTTGTTTTTTACATTTCCGACGTCATCATTCTACTTTTCTTTTTCCTTTTTTATATTTGTAGCGAAATTCAGACACGAGTACAGGGCGTCAGTGCGCTGCTAGCCTGCTACCGACGTAATCATTCCATCTTTTCTTTTTTGTAGCGAAATTCCGACACGAGTACAGGGCGGCAATGCGCTGCTGCTTTCGCGGGTCCAGCCAACAGGCACCCGCACGACGCAAGGGCTCCTCACTTCCCATCAGCAACTACCGTCTAGCGACGACCACGCGTAGCCGCCCGACGAATGCCACCGAGGTCATCTCACTCACCGAGATATAATCCCGCATGCAGCGCCCTCGGGCGGCCAACCACGGCGAGGCACGGCGGAAACATTCTGAAAGTGGCACTGCGAGTTTGTTGTTGTTGTTGTTATATGCTGCGGTGGTGTTATATACACGCTGGGTGGTGTTAGATCACGCGAGGTGGCGGTGGGTGGGGGCGGGGGGGGGCAGGTGTGAGGGAATCGCATGATGGTGGTGGATTCACTTGTTACGAGCTAGAACAGCAGACGACATTTATCAGCGTGCTTCTTCACGCGTCATTCGAAAGATGCGGAGGCTGTCAAGAACACAATTATTATAGAGATTTGAAGCGCTATATGTGTGTGCGCGCGTGTGTGCGTGCGTGTGTGCGTAGAGGCGTAGGAAAGCGTTAGTGAGTGCGTGCGCGTGGGTGCCCACGTCCTGGCGTGCGTGCGTGCGTGCGTGCGTGCGTGTGGTTGATTACTAGGTCAAAGATGCGGTACGTTTACGGCATAATCGTCTGACTACATTCACGTTTAGTTGTAATATATTCCGCTATATATATCAATAGAAGATAATAACACTATTATCTATATTATGTTATATTATCTACTCTTGATATATATCTTGATTAGCAACTTATATGTAATAACACACGAACTGTTCACCGCGTCGCGCTTCTTCTAGACTTTTGTATACTCCTGAAGTCTGTTGTTTACCATGAGTTAATGCCACGAGTTCCCAGGATTTCGTCTATTGCTTCATATAGTACGCATGTTGCTGGGAGACTATCTAACCGCCAGTTAAAAGCGCTAACCCCAGCTCTTGTGACTGTATTTATGTAGAGCTGCACCATGTACATATGCTCTCAATCAATAATCAATAATAATCAATATCAATAATATTATCGTTAATAACGTTTCGGGAAGTGCTCACATTAAATTTCCCTGCCTATCTATCTTAATATTTTTTTTGTCCTAGTACTCTCTGCCCTTCTCGCCTCTCCTCGCCTTCCATCCCTCCCCCCTCTCTCGCGCGCCCTACCTCCCAACCTCCCTCCCTCCCTCCCTCCCTCCTTCTCTCTCTCTCTCGTCTCGTCTCTCTCTCTCTATCTATCTATCTATCTATCGAACATTCTATCTCTCTCTCCATCACCCTTTCTCTCGCTCTTCTCTTTCTCTGTCCCCCCTCTTATCATGTGCCTATCTTTGTCTGTGCTCTCTCTCATCTGCTTCCATCCGTCTCCTCTCATTCGGTCTTTCTTTCTCCGTCTCTCGTCTCTCTCGTTCTGGCTCTCTGCATTCTCTGCTCTCTCTTTCTCTCGCTCCGGTCTTTCTCTATCTCTTCTCTCCTGCGTCTCTCCCTCTCTCTCTCTCTCCGTCGTTCTCTGTCCTTCTTCTGTTTCCTATTTTTTTCTGTTTCGTTCCCTCTCTCTCTCTCTCTCTCTCTCTCCTTATGTCTACATCCGTGTCTACGAATATATCCATCTCGATCGTGAACATTTTTGAATGGAATCTATATGTCAGTAAATATAAGTAGTATCACCAAGCAGCTGTATATTTTAATATGAATATCACCCTCAAAGATATATGTATGTATGTCTTGTAGGTTGCCAAAGTAGAGTGCTCTGCGCTTTTCTGTCTACCTTCTCACTATATTTCACTCTTCCTGCATGTTTCGTAACACGATAATAATGAAATGAGTTCGTTACATCCTTCATTAGATTGAATTACAGCGAATAGTAAGTAACGTAATGTAAGCTTTAACAGCAGGTTCCCGATAGTATGTATATATTGCACTAATTCAATCCATAGACTCGAAAAATAAAGAAGAAATAGCAGCTTGAAGCTACCCGATGTTGTTATTATAATCTTATATCCGCAACCCATATCACCCAAAACATCTGCGAGTATCGCTCATTGACAACAATCTATACGACAAATGTAAATATATATATGTGTGTATATATATATATATATATATAAATGTATGTATGCGTATATCAACATCAACGAGCAACAACTAAAATTTTAACTGACAAGATAGATTAAGTAGAAAATTATCAAGCATTATTTTGATTTAGTTCGTAACGCCATCATCTCCATCCACGGGATAACTCCAATGGCAAGTTATTTACAAGTGCACAGTGGCCCGGCAAGCACGCGATTTCATTCATAACATTCGTCTAAAACATTCGTTAGCATAAATCCGTCGAGTTATATCACGACGTGCGACTCACTTGTCGTGGTTTACAGTCGGACCGGAACTTCCGGTCGTCGTATAGTACTTAGTCTTCTCGATTTTTTCGATGAACTTAATTGACTCGTCTAGGTAGCTGATGAGGGCTGTGAGACCTGCGCTGAGGGCTGGCGGACCGAACCCGTGCGACAACAAGCTGAAGTGAGTCAGGTTCTTCTGGATTTCCGGCTCGAGTATCGGCTGCGGCCGCGCCGTGCCTACGGGAGAACGATCCTTGGCGAACAGATCGTGTAGTTCCTTGGCTATTTGTCTGCGAACGTCGAGAGAGGGAGAGCTGTAATAATATTATCACAGACAAACGTGACGGAGAGAGAGAGAGAGAGAACGCCTAGCTCTGTCCATTGGAGCAATCAGCCGATGGCAGCCCCACTATCAGGTGATCGCCTGCGACACGGACTCAGACGTACGGAGTGGTAACGGTGAACGACGTAAGTAACGAGTTCGGCTGCAAGGTGCGGTGTGTGTGTGTGTGTGTGTGTGTGCACGCGCGACGGCGTCGCTAGGCAATGGTCGAGGGCACGTGCACGCTGCCAGCTGACGACGACGAAGGCTGCATTCAGTCTCTCTGTTCTCTCTGTTTTGTTCGTCTCTCAGTTCTCTGTCCGTCACTCTGTCCGGTCACTCAGTCCGGTCACTCTGTCCGTCACTCTGTCCGTCACTCTGTCGGCCACTGTGTCCGTCACTGTGACGGTCACTCTGTCTGTTATTTGCCCCGGGAGTACCGGGTTGGCGTGTCACACAACTACAGATATAAGCGACACACAACGAAGCCTAGCGAAAGACGACGACCGACGACGACCGACGACGACGACGGCGACGACGACGACGACGACGAGACGAAACGCGCCCCACTCTCGCTTCTCTACGCCGAAAGCGTAAGCGCGGACAGAAGCAGCGTCGGGAGCGAGTGCAGACGTCTATCGTACGTACTGTGTGCGCGTATATCCCCAGCAGCGAGTATCTGCAGATGTCGCTGCCGCCACGCCCTAAGGTGCTACAGACGACGAACGTCGCGCAATTATGCGACGAGCCGTGTAGCTAAAGTATAGGCCCGCGCTCTGCGAACCCACCGCGCCGCTAAATCGCTTATCAAGCTCAACTGCCCAATACACGTTTAGCAATCTCTGACCGAAAATGGCCTCGCCTGTGTTGTCGTCCGTCATGCGACACGCATACCCCGGGTGACAGCAGATGACAAAGGGCACCGCGGTAATGACAGCGCGCGCCTCATTGACTATGGATGACAGAAGATTTGGGGGAAAATAGTTGCCGTATAGTGGTAAACCCTCGTCCGCCCAGTGCGCTCTGTCACCGATAGCTTTTATGCGGCGACCTCGATCGCGGGCGCGATACGGGGCGCTGCACGCCTGCGCTAGCGATGCGGCGGCCATTTAACATTTAACACCTGACAGCGCCGAGCATATATATATATATACCGTCTCCGTGCGCGCGCGGGTACGAGCGAGATAGGAGGAGGAGGAGAAGGAGAAGGAAGAGGAAGAGGAGAATGAGGATGAGGATGATCAATTAATCTATCTATCTATCTATCTATCTATCTATCTATCTATCTATCTATCTATCTATCTATCTATCTATCTATCTATCTATCTATCTATCTATCTATCTATC
>NW_014577314.1:133710-147259 GCF_000485595.1 Priapulus caudatus | reverse complement strand
TCTCTCTCTCTCTCTCTCTCTCTCTCTCTCTCTCTCTCTCTCTCTCTCTCTCTCTCTCTCTGTCTGTCTCTGTCTCTCTCTCACTCTCCCCCCCTCTCTTTCTCTCGTAACCTTCCTACCTCTAATTCTTGTTGTGTCTGCTCCATGGCTCGGCGACGACGACGACGACGATGATAACGATTGCAATTCGTGCGAACAATCGCGGAATGGCGGAGAAAGAATCACAATGTCGCGTGTCGTACGGCGTACGATGATCCCTGTGTTATCGTAACGATGTAAGCGGCTCGGCACGGCCAGGTAAACACGACTTGTCACATCATCACACCTGCGCTCGCGTTCTATCGGTGGTTCACTCCACGCAATGCAGATTGGTCGGTCGTCGTTCACT
Source organism: Priapulus caudatus (assembly GCF_000485595.1). Classification (NCBI taxonomy): domain Eukaryota; kingdom Metazoa; phylum Priapulida; class Priapulimorpha; order Priapulimorphida; family Priapulidae; genus Priapulus; species Priapulus caudatus. Next base: position 146,871 of record NW_014577314.1, on the reverse strand, counting down.
TTACTTAATACAAATTGTTTTTGAAAACGCAGAAAACTCGTCTGTTTTCACGAGCGCTTCTGCCTTTCTTCACACGCACACAACAAACACGCGCGCACACACATAAACAAAACACACCCTCTCTCTCCCTCGCTCGTATGACGGTAGGGTCCTGTCTCGTGTTTCGTGTTTTGTCACCGCCCAACCTTCCCGAACGCCGACGCGCGCTTTCGAAGATGAATTCCGAACGGATGGCGGCGCGACAGCCCGGATGGCTGACTGCTGCGAAAATCTTCCCTCCTCCTCCTTCTCCTCCTCCTCCTCCTCCTTTTCCTTCTCCTCCTCGCTAAAACCTCAACATCGGCTGCGTGTGCATGCAGCGCGGTGCGATAGCCAGGAGCTTGTAGCGATGCCTTCGGGCGACTGAGCCCGGCCGTCTCTATCTATCGCCAGCCGTGCAAGTTAAACTTTTCGATGCAGCAGTTCTGCTGTGCGCGAGTGTGCATGAATGAATTTGGGTTATGCGGCGATAAGACGTTTACGAAGTCAGTTCACGAATTAGCGATAGGAGATTATGGCGGCAGCGTACAGCAAGTTCTAGCGACGACGACATCGCCATGTAGGAGCGGGGAGCGACTGATAGATGTGTATATATTATATATTCATATACAGCAGAGAAAACGTGTTTTAATTTCGTGAGCGACGGCGTCTCCTCTTCGATAATATTATACAGCGTCGATTATGTTACGAAGCACAGCGTGCTCTCTCTCTTTTTCTCTTCCTTTCTTTCTCTCTCCCGCTTTCTCTCTTTCTCTCTTTCTTTCTCTATCCATTCATCTCTTTCTCCATGTATCACTTTTTTTTTCTCTCTCTCTCTCGCTCTCTCTCTCTCTCTCCCTCTCTCTACCTTACTCAATCTCTCTACCTATCCCCCCCACCTCTACTCTCTCAATATCTCTCTCGCTTTCTCGGCACACAAACTCTTCTCATCACCTCTCATTCGTAATCACACACCTTCGACAAGTGACGTCAGTAAGGTGACGTTGGCAGCTTTCCTCCTTCCAGCGGGTAACGTCATGCCTATCTTTTCCAGCTTGTCCCTGAGTGTTTTCCCTCCGTTTTTAGATTTTGCTCTAAAGGCAATTAAAAAACATTCAATCATATTGTCAAATTGGTTTGGTATTCTGTGTGAATGTGATGCGCTAGTCGTGGCATTGTGAGAGCGATACAGGTGGACATTATAGTGACGCACACGTTAATAATAAGAAAAAAAAATTACGTCACAGGTCACTTAATTATGTGTGTGCGTGCGTGCGTGCGCGCGCGCGTGCGTGCGCGTGTGTCTGTGTCTGCGTGCGCGCTGGCGCATACGAAACAGTATTTACCTTCGTAGTACGCCCCCTAGTAGCGATGCATTAAGGCATTCTGGCGGCGATAGGCGGCGCTGCACTTCGGCGACAGTAACCTTGTACTTTGAAGTGGCACTGAGCAGCGACAGACGGCCAGGTACGGACACAAAGATGTCAGATGGACTTGCCACGCCCCTATTCATCATCATGCCTCTAGCGAAGGCCGCCTCGGCGTTGTTATTCCGTTTACCTACTGAAAAAAAATCGAATTGCAAATGTCATATTTGAAACGGCGAAAACAATATTTTTTTCAGAATACGGTCAGTAACTTCTCGTGACTATTTCGGGGTGACTGGTTATTTTATTTAGATCGGTGTGAAGATGTCGATAAAGAACTAACTGGCATCCGTATCCAGACGCCACCTTAAAAAATAAAACTGTGGACGCGTTCTTCGAGTCGCAACTTTCTCGCATAATCACATCTCGAAAGCTGTTCTTTACATTGCGATTTTAGATAATGGCGGCAAGAGATTAGTTGCAGGTCACATAACAGACCTTAGCAACACCGTATAGCGACCCACAAATATTGCCGCAAAGCCCTACTAAAGACATCCCCCTCGAATAAAATTACTTGGGGGTCAAAATATTCGGAATGGTCGCTGTCCTGGGTAATTATATTCATCTAAATATATTTTCGATAATTATAAATGTAGTGCGGAATAGAATCATTAAATGCAAGCTTTTATTTTGTTTTCTGTGACACTTTTGTGTGACACTGTGACGTCATACGTTGATCGTGGTAATGAACAGTTTTAATAAATATTTTTACAGTTTTAACAGTTTTAATAACAGGTGTTTCTAATTTACACCATCCGTTACCAAAATACTTGTTGATGTGCCTTCTTGATTATGATAAAATTATTATTTGTTGCTGCTACTGCTGCTGCTGGGAGTGCTGCTGCTGCTGCGGTTGCTGTTGTTGTTACTGATGTTGCTGTTATTGTTATTCTTATTGTAGTTTTTGTTATTGTTGTTGTTGATATTGTTGTTGCTGTCGCTGTTGTTGTTATTGTTGTTGCTGTTGCTATTTGTGTTGTTGTTCTAAGAGCTAGGAAGTTAAACACAAATATTTTGGTTAAACAGCTAGATAATATACACCCATTTAAAATAATAAAATAGATATAAAATATATAGATATAAATATTAGATATAAAATAATATACATTTCGCAATGACAATCGCGCCAACTAAATTATTTGAAGATTTTGTATTTAAATACATGAAATGGGTTGCTTGTGATTCTCGCCAGAAGAAAAACATCTGACACGTGTGTGTGTGTGCGTGTGCGTGTGCGTGTGCGTGTGCGTGTGCGTGTGCGTGTGCGTGTGCGTGTGCGTGTGCGTGTGTGCGCGTGCGTGCGACCGTGCGTGCGCGCGCGTGCGTGTGCGAGTGTGCGTACATAAGTGAATTTTTTAGACGTTTTTTTTCTGGGAGTTTTCTGGTTTCATAACCACAACATTAGAGTACAGGCGGTGGTAAGATCACGCAAACCGCAGTGCGTGTTGCCTTAGTGCGCGTTGCGTCAGTGCGCGTTGCGTCAGTGCGCGTTGCGTCAGTGCGCGTTGCGTCAGTGCGCGTTGCGTCAGTGCGCGTTGCGTCAGTGCACGTTACATGAGTGTGCATTGCGTGTGTGTGTGTGTATTAAGTGAGTGCGCGTTGCATGAGTGCGCGTTACCTGAGCAACACAGCTATACGCACATGCGGGTATGCAGGGAGCCGAGTGTTGCGCGTGCGTACGTATACTCCCCGACACAGCAGCGGGAGAAATGTTACACTTTATTTGTGTTCGCGATCCCCAGGCGAAGAGGAGGCGATGAAAGAAACATGTAGATTGTGACTGGCGGGCATGGCCCGCGCGCACACGTCCTAACCCAAACACTCGACACGTTGCTTGACTTAATCAACCCTACCTGGAGCGAAAACGCCACGGGCCGTGTACAAATGAATTAAAAACATTGCTCGGGTGCGTAGTCGCGAGCGACAATGCGTTCAGTGCTTAAGGGTGCAGGCCCGCGGCAGCTCTCGCAAACACGGAACGTCGAGAGCGTGCAGCCTACAGGCTTATTTACTGACAATACACAATCACACACGCACGCACGCACACATGCACGCGAACACACGCGCACGTACGCACACATGCACACACGCGCAAATATATATATATATATATATATATATATATATATATATATATATATATATATATATATAATGTATAATACTCGCTTCCACGCTGGTCGGAGTAAATAATATTCAGGATCCGCACAATCAGAGGCAAACCCGCGCGTTTAATCATACGATTTCCATGCGTGACGTCACATATCTAGCAACAGGAGACTGCCGAGCTGCCGAGGGGCAACGCGTCACACTAATGCTCGTAGTCTGCCTCAAAGCACGCATGCGGCGCGGACCCGGTGTTTTTATTCTAATATAGTACCCGCATATCGTTGAATGGAGTTTTACGGCTTTACCTTTCTGGATTACTCCTTTGTAGGTGTCTATGCGGTTCTCGTTGTTGTCGAGGCTGCCCTGTGGGTAAAGAAAGCAACATCTGGCACTGTAATGCATGCTGGCTGTACGGTAGGCTATCGCGATCGTTCGCGCTCGGCCTTTAACCACGATGGGCGTATTGTCGGAAGTTATCATAATACCAATTCGTCAATTTTAATCCCGTGTTATTGTAAGCATTATAATTGCGACTCGTTAATATACGGTTAGATGTGTTGGATTCGACACTGGATCATGTATACCCAAGCCCGCTTACGCACGCACAACACACGCATATACACACACGCACACGCACACGCACACGCACACGCACACGCACACGCACACGCACACGCACACGCACACGCACACACACACACACACACACACACACACACACACAACACACGCGCCACACACACACCCACACACACCACACACACACACACTTATATATATATATTATATATTATATAATATCATATATAACCACGGCACCACATCTGCACCGGCCACTCAGGATGAATCGGTTAGTATATATACAACTGCTGCGTTCTTGGTTCGCCGTCGTTAAACCCGCTACATCTCACGGCCGCCATAAAATTCTAACTGCGCTGGATCTACTTCTCATAACGTGTCGCCAAAAGCTGGGGCGAGCAGATGGCACGATGTATATGACAATCAAGCAAGCACAGTTCACGAACGCAGTCCGCGTAGCAGTCGGAATAACGTTCGCCGCAATGTCACCGACACGGTGGCATCTCGCCTCCTTGTTCGCAGATATATGGACATTAGAGTGAGCATGGTATGTATTCTTGCCCGTCCAATGTACTGCCTGACGCGATAGAGCCAGATTAATGTGACCAGTACGCATCATTCGTTTCTTCTGTCTCTATCTATCTATCGATCCATCTATCTACTATCTATCTATCTATTACCTAATCCTCATTATCTATCTATTTATTCATATCTATCTATCTATCTATCTTATCTAATCGATCTATCCATCGATCTACTCTATCTATCCTATCTAGTCTATCTATCTATCTTACTATCTAATCATCTATCTATCTATCATATATCTATCTATCGATCTATCTTTTCTATCTACTATTATTTTGCTCATCGTATCTATCTGCTATCTTGTACTCTATCTATCTTATCTATCTATCTACTTTTCATCGTATCCTAATTCATATCTATCTATCTATCTATCTATCTATCTAATCTATCATATTTATCTATCTGTGGTTCGCCTCTGCTGTGTCTGTCTATCTATCTGATCTATCTCAGTTCCTGTCGTTGTCTGTCTAATCTAATCATCATCTATCTATCTGAGTCGATCCATCGCTATCTATATATCCATCCATTGCCTATCTGATCATCCATCACTATGTCTAAGATAAGTATTTATAATATATACAACTATATAATATAATATATATATATATATAATATTTCAATTATAATACCTGTTAAAATACACTGCACAAGTACGATGATGCATGCATGTGTGCTGTGCTTGACTTTCGAAAGCTTTTGCTTTTACAATTAAATTGTTGAAAATTTATCGGTATGTATTTACCTGTCTTAAGTAGATAGGTCCGTAGGTTTTTTAATTTCTAGGTGGGGTATATCATAACTAATAGGGTGTTATGTTAGTCGTAGATAGTAAATAAGAGTTAAATAAATATATATAATATTATATTAATATAGGGTGTGTGTGTGCTGTGTGGTGGTGGGTGTTGTGTGTGTGTGTGAGTGCTGTGCTGCGTGCACGTGCGTGCTGCGTGTGTCTGTGTGATCTCGTGCGTCGTGCGTGTTGCGAGTGCGTGTGCGTTGTGCGTGTGCGTGGTGCGTCGTGCGGCGTGTGGCGGTAGTTGGCGTGGTGTGTGCGATGTCGCTGCGTGTGCGTGTGTGCGATGTGTGCTGGTGTGTGTGTGTGTGTGTGTCGTGTGTGTGTTTGTTGTGGATGTTGCGGCGCGTGCAATGTATTGCGGACGCGGTCGGGGCTCGCTGTGTATGTATGGTGCGGCCCCCTGTCTGTGTGGGTGTGCATGCGGTCGGTGTGCCGTGCACGTATCGTGTATGTGCCGGGCGGTGTGTGTTGTGTGTGGTGGTCGCGCGCGCGCGTGTGTGTGTGTGGTGTGTGTGCGTGTGTGTGTGTGTGTTGGTGTGTGTGTGTGGTGTGTGTGCGAGCGCGTGCATGTATGCGGTGATGTATGTGCGCGTGTCTGTCGTGGGTGTACATGCGCGTGTGTGTGTGCTGTGCATGACGTATGCCGTGTATGGTGAGGTGTATATGCTTCGGGGTTGCTTGCTTGTGGAGTGGTATATGTATCGGGGGAGTGCTGTGTGAGTGTAATTGTATCGGGGCTGCTTGTGGTAGGTGTATTATTTGTATTCGGGGATCTGCGTGGGCAGTGTATAGTGTAGCGAGGGGTTGCTGGTGGTGCTATAGTGTGTTATCGGGGGTGTTGGGGAGTGTATATGTATCGGGCTGCCTGTGAGTGTAGTATGCTATCGGGGCTGCTGTGGAGCTGTATTATGTATCGGGCTGCTTGTGAGTGTATATGTATCGAGGGTTGCTAGTTTGGAGGTTGTATATTGTTATCGGGGGGGTGTGAGTGTATATGTATCGTGGCTGCGTAGGTATATGTAGTCGGGGTCTGCTCTGCTGAGTGTATAATGTTATCGGGCGCTGCTGTGCATGTATATGCTATCGAGGGTGCTGTGAGTGTTATATGATCGGCGGTGTTGTGATGTATATGTATCGGTCGCGCGGGGTGTTTGGAGTGTATATGTTACGAGGCCTGCTGTGGGATGTAGTATTTCGGGGGTTGGGGTGTTTTGAGTGTATATATATCGGGGCTGACCTGTGTGAGTGTATATCGTATCGGGCTGCGGTGTGAGTGTATATGTATCGAGGCTGCTGTGAGTGTATATTATCGGGGTGCCTGTGAGTGTATATGTATCGGGGCTGCTGTGTGGTTATGTATCGGGGGTGTTGTGAGTGTATATGTATCGGGCGCTGCTTGTGACGTGTATTTGTCACTCGGGGCTGCTGTGAGTGTATATGTTATCGGGGCTGCTGTTGAGGGTATATATACCTGTCGTTATGTCTAGGCACACCCCCATCACAACATCCTGCTCGGCAGGGGGCGCTGCGACGAATCTCCGTCGTGCGAGTGAATATCGACGCGCGTCGCGCGCGGTCGCGAATACTCGTGGGAGCGTACGCCGCGTCGTCGTCGCGGGCCGTGCCACCACCGACGCGCGCGCCAGCGCGCCACCGTACGGTCTCGGTGCGTCTTAGTGCTGCTGATGATGCGAACGAGTTAAATGAGGACTGGGTGCGCGGGACGGCGTGTGTGCGTGCATAAAAATTCAAAGATGCTGCTGCGTAGCACGGTTGTTCCGGCGGCGCGGCGGGGAAGTAGCGCGATCTGGAATATCGTTGGGCGGCGGCTGCGAGGAAGGAGACGCACGCTCATCGTCTTCGTATGTCGCGACGCGCTCGTGCCTCGCCTGTCAGCCAGCACGGGGCTGTAGCCTCGTAACGTTCGTCAAGCCTCCCTCTGCGCCCCCGCTCCTAAAGCGAAACAAGAGTTTAGGTCGGTATGTTGTGGAAAAAGGTTTGAGTTGTTGGTTGTTTGGGTGAGATCGCGCGGGCGGCGTGGCGACGAGGATTGTGTGGGGCGTTATTTTTGTTGTTGTTGTTTTTTTGTCGCGCTCCGAGGACGGGCTTTCTCTTTTCTCCGTCTCTCAGCCTCTCCTCCTTTTCAGTTTTTCTGTTCCTTGTGCTCATGTTCCCTTAGCTAATTTTCAACCTCTTCGCTCTGATTTTCCTCATCCCCCCTCTCTCTCTCTCTCTTCTCTCTCTCTCTCTTCTCATCTCTCTTTCTTCTCTCTCTCTCTCTTTCTCTCTTCTCTCTCTCTTTCTCTCTCTCTCTCTCTCTTTCTCTCTTTCTTTCTCTCTCTCTCCCTCATCTCTCTCTCTCTCTCTCTCTCTCTCTCTCCTCCTCCTCTCTCTCTCTCTATATATATATATATATATATATATATATATATATATATATCTTTCTCTCTCTGTTTGTGTGTGTGTTTCACTATCTCCCGCCTTCTCTCTGAAGTTCTGTGATTTTCTACAATGTCCACCATATGGCTACACAAGCTTCTATTAATTTTTAACAACAAAAAAGTATACGATCGTTGTCGCCAACGAGACTCCTATAAACGTGTTTGTGTGCGAATTCGTGCAATGGCTACTTTGCGTCTTTTACAAACGCGAGTATTGCCGATTAAATTGTCTGCGCGTCGTTATTTCAAACGGATAAATGCTTTCTCGAGCACTAACACTGAAGCAGACACGTGTTGCGCTTCCCTATGCGTAAAGTGTCAACAAATGTTTGCGCACCTGCCAGGTACGGCATTTAGCTTTGTAGATATAAGCTCGCTCACTGTAGGTGCGATATCTAGTGACAAACAAATTTATTAAAGTATGGGAACACGTTGATGAATCACCTAGATTGGCTACAAGCCCATCTTCATTAGTCCAGACATTGAAACAATCGTTTATTACGCGGAATTTATATGAATCGGGCTGTACTTGTGTGTCTGTGTGTGCGCGCGTCTGTATGTTTCGTGTGCTAGCGTGTACGCGAGTGTGCGTGAGAGCGCGCGCGCGTGTCCGTTTGTGTGTTTTCTGGTGTGCGCGTGCGTGCGTGCGTGCGTGCGTGCGTGCGTGCGTGCGTGCGTGTAAAGATGCGCGTGTTGAAACATGCGAGCGGGCGTGTGTGCGCGCGTCTATGTTTCGGTGTGCTTGCGTACCCGAGTGTACGAGTGAGCGTGCGTACGTGCGTGCATGCGTGCGTGCGTGCGTGCGTGCGTGTAAACATACGTGCGTTGAAACATGCGCGAGGGCGTGTGTGCGCGCGTCTGCGTGTTTCGGTGTTCTTGCGTGTACGCGAGTGGGCATGAGAGTACGCGCGCGTGTCTGGTTTGTGTGCTTGCTGGTGCGTGCGTGCGTGCGCGAACACGGATTCTTTCGACATCGCAGTACAAGCTGACAGGCACACTCGTCAACATAACTAATGTGTGCTGGCTAATGGCAGAACGAGCGCGCAGCATTCTTCCAGTCCGACTGATCATCATTTGATGACCGCGTCGTCAATTCCCCCTCCGGCGCTCGGCTCCCAATAGCCAGCGTGCTATTTGCTACAGAGCATCGCCGCGTCACCCGCTAAACCGGCGACCCCTGTGCGTGTGCGTGTGCCTGTCGTCGCATCGACGACGATTCCCAGGGAACCTTGAACGCGCAGCGATTTTTCACTTCATCTCCCTTCAGTTTACTACACAGACACGCCAACTTTATGGCCCACTCTTTACCTGGTAGCCCAGCCTGTCAAGTCGAAGGAATGCGGTGCCATAAACGGGACGGGGAATCGCAGTACACATCTCATTAAATGTTGGCCATCGCGGACAGTGATAGTTCGTTCTAACGAATGCGCGCAGCCGACGTCGTTGGCTCGTCGTTCGCTCGCTAATCACTCTCTCGACAACTTTGTTTCAAGGAGAATCGAACGCTCAATCTGTAAACGCGTCAGTCACGGTGCGCCGCGCGTTTGCTCATTCTCTGTACCTGTCCCAGGCCGAGCGCCGAGGGTGGTACAGTGGCAAACATCCTACACGAGCTGGAATTATTATCGCTGGTCAGAGGAAACTTGGAATGAGAAAGGATTTTAGCGTTTATTTCCTGTTAAGTTTATTACGGTTTTTATTTAACGTTTTTTTATATTTAAAATCTGCGTTTAAACATTGCTAGAGTTTGTTATCGGGGTATTTATCGATCGTGCTGCCTCTAGTGGCGTTGACGTAAATTACTCTGTTGCGTCCATTATTTCGCATGCTTTATACATATTTAATTGTTTCAGCTTTCATAATATCAGTCTGTAAGTTGTCTATACTATATATTAATTACTGTGGCAATTAGTAGAGGTAAATATGGTATCACTTTCATTGCAAGCATCCAGTACGAATTATGCGAAAATGAAAATTACAAACTCATCATATGCAGTTACGTCATAATCGCGATAGGATAGCACATGCTCTGATATCCGCTACGAAAAATACGGGAATTTTCAAATTAGTTATCGTTGATACTGAATAGTAAAGGTTTCTCATATGCACAATAAATTACTTATAATTCGTTATCAGCGTACAATAATGCTGAACCAAGGAGTAATGTTCTCCATTAAGGTATACCTTGGGGTATATCAGTGCTTTTGAGTATAAAATTATATGCTATTGAGTACATGGTTTTGCAAGTCATATGAGTGTTGTCTTTGATTTCAAGCTGTGTGTGTGTGTATATATATATATATATATATATATATAAGTCTGATGCTATGAGTCATATTACTGTCTGTTAGTGTTCGATGCATTAATGTGTCAGAGCGTAATTAAATTGTAGTCTGTAGATAATTAAAGACAGACATCTTTTAGCTGTTCTTCGAGTTTCACGCTTCGCGATCATCGAAGCTTTAATAAAGAATAAACCTTGTATTACATTCTTATAACCTATGATACATATCGATGAAATGGCGCTATTGTTTTAGTTATCTATTGTTGATGTAGTTCTATAGCTTATAACTATAGCTCGAGTACGGTTGCCTGCCGGAAGCCGTATGCTAGCCCATATGTTACCGAGCTAGTAGATCATAGTTCTATAGTTAATCGATCTATTGTTTTGCTGGTCTATTAGTTGTTGCGGCTTTTTGATTTTTGTTTGTTTTAATTCTTTATGCGCTCATTTATATCTTGATCCGATCTATAAAAACAAACATTCATCCGACAGTTCTAGATTATACGGAGTAAGATAAATTATATATATATGTTATATATTATATGTATTACTATTACATATACAATTATATATATCATATATATATTATTACATAACTAATATATATGTGACTAAACATAATATATTTATAGTATATATGTGGTAGTATATGTATGTATGATGTGCTGGTATATGTGTATGTATGTGTATAATACATTAATATTATAACATAGTATATATATTCTCATTACCTATGTGTGTGGTGGTGTGTGTTGTGTGTGTGTGTGTGTGAGCTGTGTGTGTGCTGTGTGTGTGTGTGTGTGTGATGTGTGTGTGTGTGCTGTGTATGTGTGTGTGTGTGTGTGTTATTATTTATTAATTCTAAAAAAAATTTTTTAAAAAAGGGTGTTTGTATGTGTGTGTGTGGCGGGTGCTGTGTAGATGTGTGGTGTGTTGGTGTGTGTGTGTGTGTGTGTGAATGGTTGCGCGCGCGCGCCGCGCGTGCATGTGTGAAACACACAATGTGTGTGTGTGGTGTGAGTGTGTCGTTGTGTGATCGTGATTGTGACATGTGGATATTATCTATATTATATATATATAAGTGTGTGTGTGTCGTGTGTGTGTGTGGGTGTGTGTGTGTGTGTATATATATATTTAAATCTAAGTGTGTGATATGTGTGTGTGTGTGAGTGTTGTGTGTGTGTGATGCTGTGTGTGTCGTTGCGCGCGCGCCGCGCGGATGTGTGTGTGTCGTTGAGTGTGTGTGTGTGCAGCCGTGGTGTGTGTGTGTGTGTGTGTTGTATATAGGATATATGATATATATATTTAAGTGGTGTGATGTATGTGGCTGAAAGTATGTGTGTGTGTGTGTGTGTGTGTGGTTTGTAGTGAGTGCGCGCGTGATGTGGTTGATGGTTCTTGTGTGTGTTTAGTGTGTGTGTAAGCCTGATGTGTGTGTGAATGCCTGAGTGTGTGTGTATGTGTGTGTGTGTGTGGTTTGTGATGTGTTTGTGTGATGTATGTGCATGTGTGTTTGTTGCGGGGTGCGCGTGTGTGTATGTGGGTGTGGTTGGTAGTGTTGTATGTGTTGTGTGTGTGTGTGTAGTGTGTGTGTGTGTGCGTGTCTGTGCTATGTGGTGTGCATGTGGTGTGAATGATGTGTCCAAGCTGTGATGTGTGTGTGTGTGTGGTGGTGCTGATTGTGTGACTGTGTAACTCGGCCGTGTGTTGTGTGCTGTAGTACCATGAGTATTAGGACCGGCTACTCTTCTCCTAACCGATTCTTGCTCCAGTCAGAGAAATTGTTATATTGTGGGCAGGAGCCCGTTGCCAGAAAAACTACGTGTAGCTACTAATGTACGACTATCTGTCAAAAATAGCATAAGATTTCGTTGCAAAGTGTTGTCAGAATTATCCTAACCTAATATAATGATTGCAATATAACGTAAAAATTATATAACAATCATGAATTAACGTCGCATCATACGTATTACCATACATAAAACTATATTACCATAGGATTGATCATAGGCTTTGCATTTTTGTCTTGAACCTTGTCTTAGGATCTTTCTCACAGCGGTCTATACAATATGTACAGCGGGCATTTCATCGCAACAGCAGTTAGGAATCAACCCTAACCTTACCAGAGACGTTCATGTCCTTGCTGAACTATTTCAACCCGACATAGTTTCACGAACGCGAATTCGGCACGGCGGCGAATATGACGTACGAATTACATAGCAGACGAATTATCGCAGAGCCGCTAAACTTTATATAAGAGGAATCAAACAATCGAGCTGTTTCATGCGCATCACTCGATAGGGTTTTTTCGAAACTGGTTTAAGGACTTGTTCACAAGCCGCCAAGGCGCGAGCGTGCGTGCGCGTGATGGCGTGCGCGTTTGCACGTCTACGCTCTCTCAATCTACTTTTCGCTCTCTCTCTCTCTCTCTCTCTCTCTCTTCATACTCTCTCTCTCGCTCTCTCATGTCTTCTCTCTGTCTGTCTCTCTCTCTCTCTACGTGTCTCTCTCTTGTCTGTTTCTCCTTATCTCCTGTCCTCTCTTGTCTGTCTCTCTCTCCCTCCTCTCTCTCTCATCTCTCTCTCTCTATCTCTCTCTCTCTCTCTCTCTCGCTCTCTCGTGTCTCTGTCTCTCTCTACATCTCTCTCTCTGTCTACTTGTCTCTGATTTTGTTCTCTCTCTCTACTCTCTCTCTCTCTCCATTTATATATCTCTCTAGCTCTCTCTCTGTCTCTGTCTCTGTCTCTGTCTCTCTCTCTCTGCTCCTCTCTCTCTCTCTCTCTGTCTTTTCTCTCATGTCTCTCCTCTCTCTCTGCTTCTTTTCTCTCTCAATCTCTCTCTCTCTCTCTCTCTCTCATGTCTTGTCTCTCTCTCTCTCTCTTCTCTCTTCTTCTCTCATCTCTCTGTCTCTCTAATCTCAGC
>NW_014577314.1:128435-131911 GCF_000485595.1 Priapulus caudatus | reverse complement strand
TCTATCTACCTATCTATATATCTATCTATCTATCTATCTATCTATCTATCTATCTATCTATCTATCTATCTATCTATCTATCTATCTATCTATCTATCTATACTATCTATCTATCTATCTATCTATCTATCTATCTATCTATATATCTATCTATCTATCTATCTATCTATCTATCTATCTATCTATCTATCTATCTATCTATCGATCGATCTATCTATCTATCTATCTATCTATCTATCTATCTATCTATATATCTATCTATCTATCTATCTATCTATCTATCTATCTATCTATCTATCTATCTATCTATCTATCTATCTATCTATCTATCTATCTAACTATCTATCTATTCGATCTATCTATCTATCTATCTATCTATCTATCTATCTATCTATCTATCTATCTATCTATCTATCTATCTATCTATCTATCTATCTATCTATCTATTTATCTAACTATCTATCTATCTATCTTTCTATCTATCTATCTATCTATCTATCTATCTATCTATTTATCTAACTATCTATCTATCTATCTTTCTATCTATCTATCTACCTATCTATTTGTCCAGGTGTATGTGTGTGTTTTGTGTGTGCGTGTGTTTATTTATTTATGTATCTGTTTGCCTCTCTCTATGCCCAATTAGGCAAACCCCAAATCACTTTCCCACTTACGGTTTACTGCTATTTTTAAGGTCCATGCTCGACGTTAGGCTAGCGTACACCAGTTTCCTTTCGTCGCAGACAAAGTTGGTTTGGTGTCGGCGAAAAAATTGACAAGCAACGCCAACGCGACCGCCATGATTGATGTATACGTAAGTAGATTGTAATCAATCTACAGTTACATACCCTATAGGTATAGGTATATCGTATGTATAGCTATTTGTCAACGATGGCGAGAAATAGCACCATCTAATGGTTAAAAGTGCAATGATGGATAGGAATTATGCGGAAAAGTGCTGTTAAAAACTAAACGTAATGTGTAGCTGTTAGACCTATAATCGTCACGAGTTAATTGTATATAGGGGGGCCTATATATAGGTATAGACATCGAATACTTGCGTTGGTAAATAATGACGAACGCAGTATTGCCGGAATGACTCGTGATAAATTACTCGTTATTTGCAAGACCTTGACGATGAAGTGACGCGCGATTATTTGAATACTATCAGTTAATTTGAATCGAAGATGACAGAGAGGGCGAACGAACGCAAGACTCGGTATATTGGTTTATTGCCCTTTCACCACGGCGGTGCTGTCCTATGCGCGGGCAGGTTAATATTATATGGGCGTGTTGTGGCCCATTATCCATTCGCTCCGCTATGACGCTCCAATCCGTATATGGAAATTCCAAATATGTTGGCTGTACGCGGTAAGTTGCGGCTCTTCGCACTGCTGGGTGCGGGGTGTGTGTGTCGGCATTTGGTTGCCAATAGTCTATCCATTAGATTCTGGTTATGGATGGGGGTAAGTGGTATAAGGATCGAGGGGGGAGGCTAGCGGGTAGCGAGCATGAGTCTGCAAAGACGCGAGTTGGAGAAAATCACACCAATAATATTTACGGACGGATTTCTGTTCACTTTGCGATAAGCATCAGATTAGTTCCTGACGTTAGTAGTGGCGGCAACAATACAGCTCTCCCCCCCCCCCTCTCTCTCTGTCTCTCTCTCTCTCTCTCTTATTCTCTTTCTCTGTGTGTCTGTCCTATCTCTCTCTCTGTCTCTCTCTCGCTCTCTCTTATTCTCTTTCTCTGTGTGTCTGTCCTATCTCTCTCTCTGTCTCTCTCTGTCTCTCTCTGTCTCTCTCTCTCTCTTCTGGTGTGCTCTCTCTCTCTCTCTGCTCTCTCGTCTCTCTCTCTCTCTCTCTCTCTCCTCCCCTCTCTCTCTCTCTCTCTCTCTTTCTCTCGTCCATCCACTCGCTTATATTCGGAGACAATCTAAATATCTCTTTTTACCGTCGCGACCTTTTTATTCGCTAAGTGTTTTTTATCGCGGCGTTGTGCGTCTGCTTCGTGCGCATGCGCATCGCGGACGCGTCGGTTCACAAGCAATAAAATGTATTAGGTGTGAGATTGTGGGAGCGTTGTGCTTAGCCGCCGACGACCGTGTGTTCTGTCTATCTCGTCTCTCGCAGCGTTACGTAAGCTGACGTCTCCACCCCTCCACGCCCTCCACGCCGCGTCTTACACGTACGGCAAACCAGTTCGCATGCAAATATAGCGCGGTGCCCCTCTCTATTCACCTCTTCCGTTCGTCGTCAGGCCAGCTTTAGTAAAGCTACGGTAGGAATAAGTGAAACACGCCAGATCGGATCAACGCGCGCGCGAGATGGCGCCTGTTTTCGTCCTTGCATAAATTCATCTAATTTAACTCGTTCGCTGTTTTAAACCCGGCGTGATGCTCGCCAGCATTTGTGAGTATCAAGGTCGCAGCGTTCCCGCACTGCATGTACTGTCGCTTCATGAGTGGATCGCCAGTCTGACAGCTCGATATCGTGATGCGTGCCTATGCATGTAACTTTTCTAGTAAAATCATATAAAAACCGATAAAACCCTCGAGGACGAAACCGTCAAAACTTAAAATTCAACATACCTTGAAGGTACATTCATTACGTGTTCATAACGTTAAATCGAGACGGTCTCTGTGATCGTAATCTCTAATAATATCCGTTTTCATCGTAAATTAATGAATTATTACATTATTAATGAATTGACGTTCAAATATACACAATTGAAACGAATTTTTACAACCTCTAATACCAATGCAACACCGCGGCTGATCTATGAGCGCTCAATATTGCCTTCAGATACGTGCTTATTATAATTATAGTACGACAATAAATGCACACTGCAATCCAGTTTTCGTCTTCCGCGTGCATGCAGTATATAAGTACATTACCTGCACGCATCGCACATATTATTACCTCAGGCCCACGCACGCAAGCACACACACACGCGCACTCACATACAAGTACACACATACATGCACATACACGCACACACGTGCACGTACACACACGCACGTACACACACTCGCGCACATACACACTTACTAACTGACTATCAAACTAACTAACTAACTAACTAACTAACTAACTAACTAACTAACTAACTAACTAACTAACTAACTAACTAACTAACTAACTAGCTAACTAACTAACTAACTAACTAACTAACTAACTAACTAACTAACTAACTAACTAACTAACTAACTAACTGACTGACTGACTGACTAACTAACTAACCAACCAACCAACTACCTCCATACGAACTACCCTGTTAATTTTCATCAAAATCACCTATATAATACAATTATTACGACATCAAGGAAAGTCATGCACGCACCTCAGGTTCTTGTTTGTAATGGTAGCTCACAGCCGGCATTTCCCGCGCTGGAGTGTAGTGACGATATCGGCTGTTCGCAGACGAGTGTTGACGGGCGCCTATACACTACGACACCAGGTCCTGTCACTGCTAGC
>NW_014577314.1:110935-125935 GCF_000485595.1 Priapulus caudatus | reverse complement strand
CTAAACTTTGCTGACGTTTTTTTCCGGCAACGGGCCAGCAGATGATCTATCACAGGCTCAATGTATGCATTACTGTAATTACATACCCATCTCGTATACGTTAACCGCAAACACTGAATCTGTCGTGTGCAGTTTGCGCAGTGCGCGCATTATGCAGCACGCACGGCTACATGCCCAGACGACACTAACGGCAGTACGATATCGATGAAAGATCTTTAAATTTAGATTTATATCAGATAGCCACGCACAGTGGTGTTCTCTAACAGTACGAAAACGCAAAAAAACATATCCTACGACGTACAGATGTAGAAATCACTTCGCTGTCAACCCGTTTTTGGCGGACAGCTCTACCTGACGGTCAACTATACCTTCCCTAGCTTCTATAAAAGAAACTCATGGGGTTTTCTTTCGCTAAACCTCGCATAGAAATTCGACTGCACACCTCTTTAGACTGCATGGCTTTCATCGCGTCAGCAAGATCCTTATAGTGTTTGATCTGACCAAGGGTTAGCTGGTTTCCGCTAATAGCAGTCTGGCGTGTTAGGCAGTTTTCGTCGCCAATCCAGCCATCGAGAAATCCTAAAGTGTGAGAGATAAATGATTATTCCTCACGGACCGCCCAGTATAAAAATAGAAGAAGAAGAAGAAGAAGAAGAAGAAGAAGAAGACACTTCATGAATCGGATAGTCCAAATTCAGTATAGCTTTATCAAAATTTAACAATCGTGAACAATTTCGCGATGTAAACAGTCAGTATTATTATTATAGATTTATGATGATGGTGATGATTTAGTTTTAAAAATCAGTGCGAATATATAGTTACACGCGACGGTCGTAGCATTTGCCACTGTACGTAAGCGCCTATCCACGTGACGGCATAGCCGTGGCGTCTTTTAGTACCGCAGTTCTGTCGAAACCGACATAAACAGGAAATTAAGTCGACAAAAGATGCGGTTATCGGAGCCGAATGATGTTTCTCTTTTTCTCTTTTAGATTGATTAGGTTACCGCGCCCGCGGCAGCGTCTGCGCGAATACGCCATGATGGTGACGTCATCAATTACCGATCTTCTTTCCGGTGACGTCACGATTATTGAATCCGTCCGGGTTGTTTTTTAAGATCATGAAACTCGGCTTGCCGGTGCCCGTCCACGGGTTTGTGAAGCCAACGCTGTTGAGGCGGGAAGCATGCTGCGACCAGCCCGTGCAGGCGTCGTACCAGCGACCCATTAGTCCTGAGTCACACACGGAGATAAATCACTCGACATCGCACTCAGTCGACGAAAGTAATATCAATGTCAATATTATATAGTACCAGGAGTGAATAATAATAGATTATTATAATAATCTACTAATATAATTATTATAATTAATATTATAATTATAATTATTATAATTATAATTATAATAATCTATTTTTATTATAATTATAACTAATATAATAATTATAATTATAATAATATATTATTATTCACTCCTACTAGTATTACGTGTACCGTCTCTGACGGTCATATGAGCTTAGATTTTAATGAGGGTTTCGAATGTTGTGCAATAGTACAAGGCGTGTCGCGCTGTTCAAATAAGAATATATAAACTTGTATATAATTTGTTTATAACGCTGTATATAAATTTGACGTATGTAATACGCAGCCAAACCTTGGTGTATTACTGCTATATTTCTTATTACATTTGTCAGTGTGATTATATTTGGCCGATAGATGGCGCTGCTTACCTGGCCCCGGTAGCGGATGCTTTCCTGGCACTCCGTTCCAACAGTTGTTGTAGTCATCGTATACCGTTGAGCACTTAACCCCGGCTTCCCTACAAACTAATACGTAAAATAGAAAAACTATTATGTAGACGCCGCATACATCGTGCGCGCATATTAACACGCAAACAAGTGCGTGCACGCATCCACACGCAGTCCTTCAAACGCTCTCACCCCCCCCCACACACACACACACACAGGCACGCACACACGCACGCACGCGCGCGCATATACCTGCATCAATAAGGTCCACGTTGAAGCCTTGAGTGTAGCCTTGATCATTTCTGGAAAAAATCACGTGAAAAAATGAGTTCCAATGTGCTATGTATTAAGTAGCTATATCCACTTAAATCATGTCGCCAAACATAAAATCTGACAATAGGTCATTATTATAAGCATGTGCGCTTTAATATTACCTATACTGATATTACAGGTATTCATAAAAATGCTGACGAAAGCCTTTGTTACACGTTTTGTGCCTAGCAAGTCTAACTTGCGGGACGAATGTTAGAAACGGTGTTTAGTATTTGCCGCTCCTCATTTTTCCCGAGAGATGGAGCAGCTGACATTCTTGCTATTTTAATCAGCTTACCAACGATGTACTAGTAGTTATATACGAAGAAAAAGACGATGCAAGTGTAAAATAAGCCTCTTATAAGCGAGTCCGATCTATATGGGGCAAATCAGATCTAGGTCGGAAGGACCGGTTGTTTTAGGATCCGTAACACTTGCTTTTCGCAACTCAATCGGCGTGGCAAACGGCACTTCCTATAGTTGGGATTTCTCTTTCAAAAACTATAGTCATGCTACTTATATCTAAAGATTCCTTCCCACGGGTTTAATTTCTAACCCTAACACTTAATCGTGGCTTAATTAATTATTTCCATTAGGTTCACCGTGAGTTTTTCGCAACATCAGTTACGCGCGTAAAGGCAAGATTATGAAAGCAGTTCAAAGATGAACGCACTGATGCGTTTTCTATAGCTGCTTAATTCGCTATGCCTATCACGCAGCACTGTGTTTATGCTTCTCACAATACGTCAGACTAAAGTACGAGTATCTTCCGCATATTTTATTGCCTAGACTTCTTGAGTTTGGAAAAGCTGCATAAAAACGCCTCCCACCGCGTTCCGCCCGCATTCAGAAAAGGTAGCAGTGGTGGCGCATCGATCGCTTTTATATGTTGCTGTCAATGATATATATATGCGTAGGACGTTGGCTTTTTTAGTGTGGTTTTACTGACTTCCCCACCCCGTGCTTGCGCTTTCGTCGCACACCGACGATATACAGCCACATTCTGCCGGGGGTTGCGTTTCTGTTGCTTATATATAGCTTTGTAATGTCACTGCGTCGTGTGACGCAGAACCTGTTTCTTGCCCTCTGACCGGAGCATTGACGATACACGTGCGCATATCTCAGCGAGCGCACATCAGCTGCAGGCTGCTGTCCCTCGCTGACTATAACCCTTCAATTAATTCATGCGCATGCGCTGTTGGACAGGACAGTCTTGACCGACGAGAAGAGAGATTGACAGTGAATTCTGCTATAGCTTAGAATGGTTATAATAACGTAGAATATATTTACGGGTCGTTCGCCGCAGGGAGGGCAAGCCGTAAGCAATATTCGCCGCCTATCGTCACCAATCATTATCTATTTATTATGAGGGACTTGTTCATTGCAGGGACTTATTTATCCATTCAGATCGGAATTATATATTCTTTATGGGTAAATAATGTAAAATTGTCGTTTTTGATGGGCACCTAGCTATCGCTTCACCTGCATGTTGATATCTACGGCGATGTACTGCGACTGTGAGGCTGGGCGATGCAATGCGACTGCTTGTGCGTGTCATTTAATAAGGGCATTAGTCCAATAGGACAACGTGCTGTTACGGAGCAATCCATCAGGGGGCCGATCGTCTAAACATTACCGCATAGCGGCCAACCGTAATCACCTATTAGCGAAGTGTCTGAGACAGAGGCACTCGCCACACTTACTGGTATTCGTACGGCGAGAAGTCGTGGCCGATAGCAAACATCCAGAGCTTATCGTACGAGACTGCGACGCCGCCACCCGTGCCTGTGTAAACCACAGGAGACGTATTACGACATGCCACGTTATTACCATACAATCAAGATGGACTAGTAGAATTTTCTATTATGGACTCTTGATATATACAATGTACACCTGTAAACTTCTGTCTCTCTCTCCGCGCTGCAAGAGTTTCGTTTGTTATCGGCTAGGAAATGCGAACACGCAACCAGGCAGGCGAATCGCAAAGAAACATGTCAGTTTGCATTAGTGTACGTTCTACTCGACTGACGCAAAGAAATGCGGTAGAAGTGCATGCGTGTGTGTGTGTGAGGTGTGCGCGGGTTGTAGGCTTCAGTCTAGTTACTACCGGTGGCACAGATTTCGCGCTAACATATTATGTGGGTTATTTGCCAGTTATGCAGGGCACGCCAAGAATCGTCAGAAATCATGCTGATACTTAATAAAGACATTTCATACAAGAGCTTGATACAGAAAAACCTGCCGCCGGCGCGCGCGCGCGCGGCGTGTTGTGTGTGTGTGTTGTGTGTCGTGTGGTGTGTGTGTGTGTGTGTGTAGTGTGTGTGTGTGTGTGTGTGTGTGTGGTGTGGTGTGTGTGTGGTGTGTGTGGTGTGACTATACATTCTATAGGTAATCTTCAATTGCATAGATATCCAGACTCGTGATGATGATGTGATGATGATGATGATGATGATGATGATGACGGTATTATGGATACCTGTGTAGGCGGCTGCTGTTCCAGCTCCGCCCGGCGTCGTTCCCTGACCATTAATGTTGATCTGCGCCGGCCCTCGGGATAGACTGACGGCTCCAAGTACGAGAGCAATCAGTGCCACCGCACCGACAAGCAACTGCGCAACAGAGAGGGGAAAGAAAAATACAATATTCGTCACGAGTTGGTGAGATAATGGCGGCGTCTGTCCTGGACGTTGCATCGTGTTATGGAATCACATTCGCAAATTTCACGATACAATTAAAAATGATTTTTTTTAGATTGAATTGAGATGATGAATTGAAGTGTAATTATAGAGTGCGCGCGGGTGCAGTGGGTCGGGTGCGGCGTTATACAGCCGCGTCAACACGTTAGTCTGGTTTACACGGTTCCAGAAGATTCGTGAGCCCGGAATATTTATGTACAGTCGAGCGAGAAGGAGCGTAGGGCTGCGACAGACCTGTACTGCCGAATCCAACTATACGCAGGGAGTAATGAAAGACGCGCAGGTAAAACCTGCTCAAGGTTGAAACAACAAAACTCATCCTACATTTCTTAGCGTCATTGCGTTTCGCAGTACAAGACTTCCTTTTGCATAGTAACGCCGATCTATCGTATATGTAAATTTCCAGTAAAATACGCACGCACGTACGTACACACAGGGGCGCGGACACACGCACGCACACACTCACCTATATGTACACACGGAGACGAGGCCATTGGTACGCACACACCTACGTAGATACACACATGGGCGCGCGCATACGCAAGCAAACGCGCACGCACGCACGCACGCACGCACGCACGCACACACACACACACACACACACACACACACACACACACACACACACCACACACACACAACACACCACAAACAAAACAACAAATACAATGCGCCCACGCACCAAACATGCACGTCAGGCACACTCACGCATACACACGCGCGCGCGCGTGTATGCGCAAATCCTAGCGTGCACGCGTGAAGACGCACTCACGCGCACTCACGCAGCATACACACACACTCCCTCACACATAGTTCGTACGTACTCGTACGTACTCACGCAATGTAACACTTACCATCGCTATCGCCGTCATCCGCTCGCCATTATTTAAGAACCCCATGCTCGGGAGAGGATCTGTGATTGCCAACTCGTCCGAAGCTGTCATTAACACGTATGTCCCTGTTCACGCGCGGCGGCGATACTACCACTGCTAATACTGCCGATATATTAACCACGCGGTGTCGCAGAAGAATGTCCGTGCTGTGTCGTCGCTGTCAGTATGGGGTCATCTATGCGCTTGCTACCCGGTGCCGCATCAGGGGATGGTATCCGAGAATCGCCGCGGGGCGGGCGCAAGCTCGCTATACCTGCCGCAAGGGGGCGCACCTGTCAGCGGTGAAATTTGTACTCGTCTTCACCTAACAGTGAGTGTATGCTAAAAATCTCTTGGTTCACTAGCCCCGCTTTGTACCTATGGCATGGTTCAGCAGATACTAAAAATTGCATTGACGCAACGTGGTCGCTATAGACAGTCAGAGATCAGATGATCCAGTTATAAGATTCCCTGTGGTTCGTGTAAGAAACATCGTCTTTGAAAGAGGTCATATTTAGTTGATCTGTCCATTGTGCGGATCATTGTTCGACCTCTGTTCGAACTGTTTCTCCTCTCTCTCTCTCTCTCTCTCTCTCTCGCGTCTCTCTCTCTCTCTCTCTCTCTCTCTCTCTCTCCTCCTCTCTCTGCTCTCTCCTCCCACTCTCCTCTCGTTTTTGTCCTGTCTCGTTCTCTCACGTCGCGCCCTCTCCTCCTGTATCTTCTCTCTCTCTGTCTCTCTCCTCGCCTCTCTCCTCTCTCTTCTTCCTATTTCTTTCTGTTCTTTTCTCTTCTCTCTCTTTCCATTAATTCTCCTCTCGCCAGGCTCCGCTCTCTTCTCGTCTCTTTCATTCTATTTTTATTTTTTTCTCCACTTTGTCTGTCTGTTCCTCTCTCGCCCTATTCTCCTCTCACTCTCTTTTATTGTGTCTCCTCTTTTTGAAAATGTCTTTATTACAGTTGACTTGTATGGGTTTATTGGGCGAAATACTGGTCGACGTCAGTTTCTGAGAATTTTTCTACGATTTCGTTCCTCTCTCTATCTCGTCTCTCTCTGTCGTTCTCGCCTCTCTCCTTCCTCTTCCTCATCTTTCCTCTCTCTCTCTTCTCTTCTCTCTCTCTCTCTCTCTCTCACACACACTTTTTCGTTCTTCTCTCTGCTCTCTCTCTCTCTCCTCTCTCTCACACACACGACAACCCTCTTTCGTTCTCTCTCTCCTCTCTCTCTCTCTCTCTCATCTCTCTCTCTCTCTCTCTCTATCTCTCTTCTCTCATCGTCTCTCTCTCGTCTTCTCTTTCTTCTTTTTTCTTACACACGAGCACTCTTCGTTTCTACTTCTGCTCAACACACACTCTTTCGTTCTCTCTCTCCCTCCCTCTTTCGTTCTCTCTCTCCCTCACTCTTTCGCGTGCTTCTCTCTCTCTTCATCGTCTCTCACTCTTTCGGTTTCATCTCCTCTCTGCTTCTCTTCTCTCTCTTCTCTCTCTCTCTCTCTTTAGTTTTCTCTCTCTCTCTCTCTCTCTCTCTCTCTCATTCTTTCGTTCGTTCTCTCTCTCTCTTTCTTTCGCTCTCTCTATCTCACTATGATACTATCTTCCCATTTCTTACTCTCTCTCTCTCTCTCTCTCTCTCGATCGAACGTGGTCTCTATATCTTTCAATTCCTTCATCTATCTTTCTCTAATATCTGATTACGAGATGTGAAACTACTCCCCACCCTAATTGTGCCATATATGCAAATAGCGAATCTGAGCTCGTCAGTGGCGTGCGGTATTGCTTATCAAATGTAATCGACATGACAATAGAGAATCTAGTTTACATATATAAGGATATGCCATAGAAAATAGGGTTTATCAGCTAGGCTAGACCTGCGGGCATCCACAACATTAATGCCTAGTAACACATATTCTAAGTGTGAAGATTGATGATTGATCTCTCGAGCGTAATAAGATTTCTATTTGAAAGGAATCAGGTGAGATCCAAGATAAGCAGTACAGCGTGTTGCAATGCATGAATTGTGTCAGTGGGGGGGAGGGGGGGGGGGCGAGATACGAGTAGGACAACAGCAGCAGAATAGGACAATAATAGGAAAAGTGTGACACTAAGAACCTATATTAATAACTGTGCCTTAAATGTAATAACACCGTACAATAACAAGTGCCGCAGAGCGACAGCGCTCAACTGACGCTGTACTGTACCGGCTATTCTTTTCTGATAAACTCACTGCAACCTAATTCAAGTGCGCCGTCCGCCACCGCGTTGATGGCTTTCTGCTATACCGGCAGTACAGTAATAAAGATATAGTCTTGTGCTAGCCTTTAATACTTCGTTATTATGGCATATGCGTCGAGCGCGAGCGGCGTAGTCGGTGGTGGTGGAGGGTGGGGGGGGGGCAGTTCAAGCCTTTGTTCACACAACCGTCAGACACAATCATGTTTAACCTCCTCTTGAGGGTACAAAAAGTGATCAGACACTTACTCTTCGCGACGTCAGTGAAGAAAAGGCAAAAAAGGAAAAGCGCACATTCCATGGTCCTTTCAAGCCATAAAATGGTCACCGCTGAAACAAAAAAGTTTTTCATCGCTCCGTAGACCATGCTCCTCAGAAATGTATAAAATCTGACCTGAGGCCCCCATTGACCGGCTTGGACCTGTAACCGTCCAATTTGGCACAGTGATTGGGTTTTTCTAGCATGATGTATACACCGAGCTAGTCACGAGCCGTTAGATTTGTGCGCAATTCTGCATTCTCCCTATACCTATAGCTAGGAGGGAATGTTCCCCCTTCTTTTACACCTCTTGACCTTTGATCTTTGACCCCCAGCTTCGACATCCCAACTCGTTTTCGGATTACCCCCCCACCCTTCACGTCCCGAATATCGTGACCGTACGTCGAGCGGTTAAGATTTGTGTCCAACTGTTCACGGACGGAAGGACGCACGCACGGACGGAAGGACGCACGCACGCTCATGCGATTCTACAAGCTGCACCTGACTATGTCAGATGAGCTAAAAAGAAAATGGTTCAAGGAAATAAAAGCAGAACAGCAGCCGTGTAATAAACACTCGATAAACGCTTTAATCGTGGGTGCAAAGTCTTCATGATCACACGACATCAACACAAAAATAATCGTCACACGATTGCGGTCGCAGCTTCCTAACTTTGGACAAACAAGCCCGCAAACCTCCCCCCCCTCCCCCGTTTAAACACGGAACCGGCGTCTTTTCAACTATACACGAACGTAGCGCGATGTACGCACACACGAACACACGCGCGGGAGCACAGGCACTTGGAGCGTTTCAATAAAATATAATGCTAAATAAATACAAAATCTATTTCCTACCAGTCTTAATGTTTCTCTACTTTCTTTCGCCTATTATTGCCGACAATTTCCTGTAAATGCCGTGCAAATGCTCCTCTGCAACACACATGTACACCGCGCGCACGATGCCGCACACTGACACATATACAGAGTCTACACTCTATATAGAGGGACACTAGATATATGTGTCAGTGTGCGGCAGCGTGCGAGCGGTGCATGTGTGTTACAGAGGAGCAGTTGCACGGAATTTACAGGGAATTGTCGCCAATAATGGACGAAAGAGAGTAGAGAAACATTAAGACTTTGGTAGGAAATAGATTTCGTATTTATTTAGCATTATATTTTATTGAAACGCTCCAAGTGCCTGTGCGTGGGAATTTCATACACGACGCTGTGCAGTGTAGGCGGCCTCTGACAGGAACATTCAGCCTAAACACGAGTCAGAGTTGTCACTCAACGATGTTTACGTCATGGGGTTCCTGTTGGAAAGCTGCCTGCAACACACAGCTAGCTGCCAGCGGCTACACACCCGGACATTGACAGAAGGACACGCTAGGGTACACACTCGATCTTCATCACCTTTACTATATATACACGCACAGCAATAACACGCTTATTCTTACAAATCGCAACACTACCTATTTGTGTACCACACACTACGACCAGACCTGCGTACTATCAATAGCTAATAAGATAATAAAGGTATTATAAGCTCTTGATAGTACGTACAAGAGTGACTAATAATAGACGAATCTATTGTTATTCACTCTTGGTACTATCCACAGCACACTACCTCGCCTGCGTAATTAGCCACAGTAAATATTACCTCGGCTACATACACACCACAGTACTAACTCAGCCGCACACACAAACCCACCAATAATACCTCAGCTGCCACATATCCACACCAAGGAGCTAAATATAACACATATTTAGCTCCTTGATCCACACTACCTACGTTACGCACCACAGTAAAATTTCGCGTACTTATAATGCCCACAGTATGTGAATGTATTATCTCATGCACGTGTTCTAGTAGGACATTGGAATATTGGCTGTTAAAAATATGCTAGAATTGAGCAATGGTGATGCATGCCGCTTGTACTGCGGCTGGCCTGTTTCCTAACCTGCGCTGATCACTTCTAAATGTCTCATGCATAAATAATTGTCGACCTGCCCCTATTCTGTACACCCAACTATCCTATACCTTTCTGTACACCCATTCATCCCCATCTTGCCCCAACCTGGGCCACCATCTTCACTCCAACCTGTCCCAACCCGGGGCACCAACTTCATCCCCATCCTGTCCCAACCCAGGCCACGTACCAGCTCCATCCCCATCCTGGGACACTGATTCTATTCCCATCCTGTCCCAACCCAGGCCACCAGCTCCATCCCCATCCTGTCCCAACCCGGGACACCACCTCCATCCCTGCCATGCCCCATCCTGAGCCACCATCTCCATTCACATCCTGTCCCATTCTGGGCCACCAACTTCATCCCCATCCTGCTCCATCCTGGGCCACCAACTCCATCCCCATCCAAGGCCACCAACTCCACCCCATCCTGGGCCACCATCTCCATTTCCATCCTGCGGCAACGGGAATGGTCCCATCCTGATCAAACTCCACTCGCATCACGATAGCAACGAATGGAACGCCTGATATTCGTCTCACATAATTAGCCCGTGGCAGCCGAACAGTGTGTTTGGCTGTGGCAGCACCAGTGTATACGTACATATAAAGCCAATATGGCGCGTGTCGATGCCGACCTAGTCAGCGGTGCTCTAACAACCCCACGCAAAGCACCGTAACTTTACCTAATTGCAACAATGGCGAGCATATACCATACATACATACATATATGTATATAAAAACTCATAATATCACACTACTTTAACTAAAATTGTTGAGCAAAATGTCAGGAATGGTCAATCTGAAGCAGAAATGGTTCCGTTCGTGACAGCTCACCGCACGCACACACGCGCACGCGCGCGCACACCAAAACTCTGCGTGAAAAGTACTTGCCAATCTCAGACTACATATCTATCTGTAAGTAATCAATCGAACATCTATACATTGCATTGCACTTCTACCATGCCAATTTTTATATGCATATATATATGAATATATATATATATATATTCACATACATAGGGGGCCTATACATGTACATATAGTACATATGTACATGTAGTATTATAACAAAATGACAAAAATGACTAAACACAATTATTATGGCGATATTATCTCATTTTTGGGAAGCAATAGGATATTGTGTGACCAATAATTCCTGACAGCACAGATATATATACATCCCTATATAAAAAAAATGGTCGCCCTCCGCCACTCCTAAGTGCTGGCTAAGCAATAACTTTATCTTTCACACGCCTTGACGTTCAAGACCACAAAGTTTATCGATCTCGCATAGCTAAACCCACGAGTTTATTAACACCTGAATATGCACCTAAACGCTAATCGCAACGATTAGGCGCGAGTCAATCCGCACTCATTATTGCACTAACTAATGAACAGCAGCGTAAAAAAAACAAGACGCTCCTGTTTGTGAATTTAAATTTGCATTATGTGATGCAATCGAGTAACAAAAGTGTAAGTAGTACACCAATCATACGGTAATTCGCACTTTTATGCTAAAGTACCATATACCTTTCATTGAACTGATGTTAATAATTGTCTTTGGGTATATCCACCCCAGGCTTAATGCCTGAGGCTCTCCACCCAACCTGCAACGCCTCTACATTTCTCAGTGTTCAGCCGACACAGATCAACTCCTGGGCGGTCATGGACTGCACCTAATTATCTTCCAGCAACTAGGTGGCGCCACTGCCAGGTTAAGTAGTCGCCTGCGCAGAACGCAATTTCAATAGAGAAGAGTCCCCTGCTTCTCCCTGCTTCTCCATCCAGGGTTCGGCTGTTTGATCATAGAAGGCAGCCGAGTAAAATACGACAAGCAGATTCGTGAATAGCATTGGGCCAGCGGCGATTGCACAACTCGCAATCCCGAGATTGCACGATATCTAAATCTAGCAGCGATTTGTATCACAGAAGAAACGAAAATCGAAAACACATTGGAATTGGAAATGAATCGACAATCACTATGATTTACTTATCTATACAACATCATGTAGAAACGCGGCGCCGCAGCGTTATCTCGCCATGAAACTTTGGTACGCCCTCACAATTCCCTGCATCGATCGCCACACACAACTTTAAATACGAGAGAACCTGTACGAGAAATCTACGAAATTAAATATAGCATATTTATAATCAGGTAGGGTATATTTTAAGGGTCTCATTGCCTCACGATGTCATTATATAAGTATATATATATATATTACATAAATAGATTAAGCTCTACGCATAATTATCGTAGACTCCTTTTAACATTTGCAAAATTGTTCTTAGTTAGCATTAGTTAACATATAACGGTTGCACATCTAGCTAAGTACATGAAAGTAGATTGTCACATATAGGTAGACACATGCAGGCATGTACATATATAGGTAGATACATGCATGCATGTGCACGTAGGTTGATGCATGATATATTGATATATGATGAGGCGCCGCACACATTTGGCGGAGAAAGCTCGCTCTCATATAACCATCCTCAGCATTATGCAATGTGAGAGCAGCACCCCAGCACGCAAGCGGCTACAACATACTCACTACACGGTAGCGCCAGCACGTGGAAGGCACGTGCAATTCACTGCTGCCATTCTCTTGACTCGTGCTCCCCCCCCCCCACCTTGAATCTGCCAGGAGACAAATCAGAAGACTGCATTTTCCCTCCACATTCTCGAAAGGCTGCAAAAACTGCTCTCATATGATTGGCAGAACGTCCCGCCCTCTGAACTATTCCAGCCCCTCCCCCTGTACTACCCTATCCCCCTCCCTCGAACCACCCCACATCACTCCTCCCTGCCCTCTTCCCTCCCCTGCCCCTACCCTCTGCTCTACCCATGGAATTCCCACGCCATTGGCGTGTGTGCTGAGATCCTTCGGCCAGGCCTTGATAACAACGCACGGTCACTTGCCATGGATGCTGTCCACTACATCGGTCCATCCGTCCGTCCGTCCCGCCGCACAACGACCACGTGGAGGAGAAGGAGGAGGAGGGGAAGAAGAGAGGAAGAGGAGGAGGAGGAAGAGGGAGGAGGAAGAGGAGGGAGGAGGACGAGGAAGAGGAGTAGAAGGAGGAGGAAGCAGAGCAGGAAGAGTAAGAGGAAGAAGAGCAGGAGAAAGAAGCAGAGGCAGAGGAGGCAGAGGAAAAGAAGTAGAAGGAGGAAGGAGTAGGAGGAGGAAGAGGCAGAGGTGGAGAAAGAGGAGGAGGATGAGGAGAAGGAAGAAGAGGAGGAGGAGGAAGACGAGGAGGAAGCCACGTTCACTACTCGACACCGAATGTGCTCGTCTCCTCGACTGCGAGGATCAGCTTCTCGAAGAGCATGGAGAAGTACATGTAGGGTGGCAGGTCGAGGCGGTTGAAGCATGTGTGAGCCCTGCAGGAGACAGAAGATCGCTGGCGTCAGTCTCACACGCTGTCAAAGACTGGCACCAGTCTCAAATATTGGTGGGTAGCCAGACACACGCTCACAGACACATACGCACGCACACGCACACATACACACTCATGCACACATGCACGCACACATAAACATGGTCCCACACAGGTACGCACGCACACACGCACTCACACACACATACACAAGCACCCACACACGCACTCACACACACATACACACGCACCCATGCATGCACACACCTACACACACGCGCACACACACGCACGCACTCACACTCACACACACGCACACGCACGCACGCACGCACGCACTCACACACACACATGCACACGCACCCATGCAGGCAGGCACGCACACACACGCACGTATGCACGCACGCATGCTGACGTACCGTGGGAGACTGCTGATGTTGCCCCACTTCTCGATGCAGAATCGCCGCGGCCCGTTGCTGCCCCGCAACGCTGCGAAGCCTTCGTAGGGGATGCTGGACGTTCCCGTGACAAACTGCAGCAGCCGTAGCCTCCGCTCGTTATCGAATCGCTCAATGGCCATCCAGAACCACTGTATCACTGGGTGTCCATCGTGGTAGCCTAACACATATACACACATGTAAACACACACATAATTATACACACATGTACACACACATATGCACACACATAAACACACATATACAAACACATAAACACATATACACACACAAAATCAAAGACATATATATTATACACACATAAACACACATGTACACACATATACACACGCATACACACACATACACACATATACACACACACATATATACACACATATATACACACATATACACACACATATATACACACATATACACACATATAAAAACACATAAACACATGGACACACACAAAATCAAACACATATATATTATACACACATAAACACACATGTACACACATATACACACGCATACACATATATACACACACACATATATACACACATATATACACACATATACACACACATATATACACACATATACACACGCATACACATATAAACACACATAAACACACATGTACACACATATACACACGCATACACATATATACACACATATACACACACATATACACACATATACAAACACATAAACACATGTACACAGTACACACACAAAATCAAACACATATATATTATACACACATAAACACACATGTACACACATATACACACGCATACACATATATACACACATATACACACACATATACACACATATACAAACACATAAACACATGTACACACACAAAATCAAACACATATATATTATACACACATAAACACACATGTACACACATATACACACGCATACACATATATACACACATATACACACACATATACACACATATACACACGCATACACATATGTACACACACAAAATCAAACACATATATATTATACACACATAAACACACATATATACATGCATACACATATATACACACATGTACACACATGTACACACAT
>NW_014577314.1:100702-109060 GCF_000485595.1 Priapulus caudatus | reverse complement strand
ATATATATATATATATATATATATATATATACACACTACACAGACAGACAGGGGCAGTGCGTACCGGATCTGTACTCGGTGTTTCTCCGCCAGTCCTGTATGTCGATCTCCATTGTGCCGGCGATGACTAGCTCCAGTTCGCGCGCGTCGAACGTTGATACGACGCGGTGTTCGATGACGTCGTAGAAGCCGCGCACTAGCGCGTCCGTCTGCTCGCAGACGCCCCGCTCTAGCCGCCAGCGCACCATCAGCTCGATGTACTCCTTCTTGTTCTTCTCCGTCATTGCCACGTCCATGCCGCCGGGTTTCAGCTCGCGCTCGGTCACCTGCAGAGGGCAGCAGGCGTCGCACGACGATTCGGCGAGCGAACGTTCTCGTATTTACGAGCAATGTGAAGAGTGAAGATACTGGTCTGTTGAGCGCGTTACGTGCCACGCGGCAATTAAAACTAAAATGTTTTTTTTTGTTTTTTCGAGCATTTAACAAAAAATCTGCAAACGGTCATTAAAGTGGTATTTCTTGAGGTGCTTTTGTTTTATATGAGGAAGCTAATTGAAGATTAGCAATCCCTCACGATATGAAGCTCTATCTTAAAAGCTTACACAAACACTAGCTACTACAGCTAGTGCCTCGCAGCATACATCCGAGTCGCGTCATAACTCGATTAGCATTGTTGACATATTTCATCCCCAGGTGGCGCCTACCACTAACCTGTCCGAACACTTCTTCATCGACACTAAATGTGAGATCAAGAATGTCGGTGATATCATTCTCTTTAATCCAGAGCAAGCTCTGGTGAAATTCTGCATCCAATGATTCAAGATCGCTCAGTGAACATGGCCTGAAAAACCACATGTGAATAGCGCAGTTAGAGCCATGCATAATGACAAGTTGAGAGTTTTCTCAATCAGTGCATGTTTACTACGTTGTCAAAGCAGAGCACGTATTAACAGTTTTATCAAAGTCGTCTCGTTTTCAGCTTGAAAACAGTCTAGCTATAACTGGAAACATTTCTTTTCAATAATAAAATGACCCCCCCCCCCTTCCCGCAGTGAGCAAAATGGTCATTAACTGAATAAATTTTACATTATGATGATGCATATTTTAAATAAAGGTGCGAAATGTAAGTGTGGCACAATCAGAATGAGAACTTACAGCCTCAGCAAGGCTTTGTAGAAGGGTCTGGTGAAGAAAGCATCTAATAGGTACTGGTGTATGAGGGCCAGCCCCAAGACACGACCTGCAAATCTGAACCTGAAACAGGAATAACTGTCTCAACGAGCTGCTGAATTCAATCATTCTGAGCCACCTAACTACTACAAAACCGCTACAGTGTCCACCCTTGACTGGGCATGTTGAGAAACGATGCCTGCAGTGTGGTACTCCAAACTGCCGACCCACTGAATAATCCTCCACTGCATTGCATAAAGCTACGCATCACACTAGCTATATAAAATCCCTCCTATCTCCCGTAATAATTGCCCACTAATCCCCAAATGCATGTTGCATCCACTAGCACAGACACACTCACCATTCCAGATGGTTCTCCACAAACTGTGACACAGGGGAAACCTGCACGGTGTAGGTGTCGTTGGCCGAGTACTCAAACAGGCCATAGTAGGGGTTGAAGAGTTCACGCGACAGCAGGTAGAAGAACTCGCGTGACGGTCCACCGTAGTCAAGCCTGAAAACGAACGATCACAAAACTGATACTAGCAAATGTATTCCAAACGCACTGAACCACCCGACTTTTCACTTCACTACTCATCTACTGAGCAAACCGTCGCAGCGTAACAATACAAGCAGAGATGAGTATATGTCATAATGTGAGGAAGCACTATACCTGACAAGTAGGGATTGTTGAAGTTGTGACAAATGTATACAAAGATGTACAAAAATGTACACAAATACAAAGATGTACAAAAATGTATACAAAGGTCACCTAAAGAGTTGTGCGACAGTGACCGTTCATAAAGGAATTACGTGAACACGCTGAACATCTCTGCTCACCCTTCCTCGCCGACAAACGTTATGTAGAGTTTGTTCTTCTGAAGTTCTTTCTTGTGGCACTGCATGATCTTCGTAAATGCATCTTCGAGCACGTGGTCTCGTCTCACTGTTAACCTGCACACAGCCATATCAATGTACACAATCGCATGCAGCAACTTGTTTTAGAAAGAAGTGAACATTACAACAGACTTACGTCATGCACGTGTAAGCAGTTTGGATGCATTCCTGTCATCAATTTATATATATATATCAGGAGTAGATAATAGGGAAGGAGTGTGACTTCAAAAAACAAGGGAAATTCGTCATTTACTAGCCTTAGAATATCTACGATTTACTATGCGTAACTCAACCAACTTGAGCTCAAATCGTACACAGTACATTCGCCTAGCATCGTGCGAAATCGTTTCCTCCTATACACCCGCAATCCGGAGATACAGACTAAAACGTAGGACACAATTTTCCATTATGTTGCCAGCAAACTGAATGTGTAAACCGCCTAACTCGAAACAAAAGGCAGCTGTAAATAGGTCAAAGATTAGCTCAGCAAGCCACACCGCATCGCCGAGGGCGCAAGAGTCGTTAGTAGCTGCCTTTTGTTCCGAGTTAGGCAGTTTACACATTCAGTTTGCTGGCAACATAATGGAAAATCGTGTCGTCGTGTGTCTGCATAGAAGAGATGTGAGCTGCATATAAGAAGCTTAAGCATCTACAAACTATCTAAAGCATAATGCTGTATATTTTTACCCAAGACGCCCTGTGTCCGATCACGCTCAGGTCCCACACAGAAATATTCACTGTGACATTTGCTAAATAATCACAATTTTCATACAGCCACATTCAGCTGGCCAAGCATGCATATATAAATATATTGGTTGCAACAGGTAGTCTGGTAACTTAAACTGGGCGAAACATGTGTAAGTAGCATTTACATATATTGATTCAGCCACAAATAGATCTATTGCACGGCCATATATTGCTGGCCCCTACCCTGCTGCATATGAAATCAAGTCCGGGGAACCCCCCTCTACATACTTGATCTTGCCTGGGCCCTGCCCATAGCCTTTCGACTCCAGCTTCCGATAGAAGCCACGCAGCTTCGTCTCAAAGTCTCGCCTGTAGGGGGCGGGAGCTCTGACGTTGGCGCGCGGGACGACGGGCGATTCGTGGGATGAGGCGGAGGAGGCGGAGGAGTTAGACGCAGCCAGCCGCACCAGCGCCTCCGGGATGTATGACATCACTTCCTGTTCGAAGAGGCTGCAACGGAAGACACGTCGTTAATGACTTACACACGCGCGAAGCATCGATACATTTACGCGGTGAAACGCACACTCTCACACGAATATCACGTGATTATGTAACGAAGATTTTACATTTGACATGGACAAAAATTATTGCATGCGACCTGGCGAAACACACACCATAATACAAATATCACGTAAATGTCACGAAAATTATACATTGAATTACTGACATGACCTACTTTTAATGTTACCAAATTTCGTCCCTGATGAAAAAAAAAACAGATGCACATGCACGCGGTGACTATGGACTGTCACTCATTCATCTCTAACTCTA
This sequence comes from Priapulus caudatus, assembly GCF_000485595.1. Lineage (NCBI taxonomy): Eukaryota > Metazoa > Priapulida > Priapulimorpha > Priapulimorphida > Priapulidae > Priapulus > Priapulus caudatus. Next base: position 105,475 of record NW_014577314.1, on the reverse strand, counting down.
GACCTCGATGCATCAGGGTATAGGTTCATCGAACCCACATAGAAGTACATGGGATATGCACGCAGTAGACAGTATGGGTCTCTACTACACATGCACTGCAAACAGCTGATGCTGAGTTAGCAATCACCTCAACAGTATGATGAGGTCCACATCATTGCTGAGTTTTGTAAGGGCCTTCGTTCCCTCCATGCGTATTAGATTCACCTTGTCTTTCACCTTGCTGTTGGACGCTGTAACGAGAGCAGATGCTACAGCCACACTTCCGACAAAATCCGCGTTGCTAAAGGGGTGGACACACTAGGCGATTTTTCATGCGATCGAGCCGGCCGACCGAGCCGGCCGGCTCGATCGCATGAAAAATCGCGTAGTGTCCAGTGAGTCGCGATCGATTTTCGTGTCGGCCGGCCGAGTCGCCCGATTCAAACATGTTTGATAATTATTTGAGCCGGCCGGCTGCAATCGCCTAGTGTGCCCGGGTCTGCGATTGAGCCGGCCGATTGTACAATTCATCAGCCAATCAGCGTGCTGAAAATCCACAGAGTCGCCCGACTCAGTCGCGTAGTGTGTCCACAGAGTCGCCCGACTGAGCCAGCCGGCTCGATCGCATGAAAAATCGCGTAGTGTGTCCACAGCTTTAGACACACAATGAAAAATGTTATCTTGGATTGTGCAGGAAATCAATCACACGTGTGGCCCCCTAGATATACCGCCAATAACTCTAAATGAGCGCTGCCGCAACCTTGCGCATTTGCGGATGATCGATAAAACATCTGAACATCTATATATACATCACACGCATGTCTACTAGCAATAATAATACAAAATATATATATTATTTTTCCTACCCAACGTGATGCTGAACAGCCACTAACATAACGCCTACCGTAGCTTGGCTGGCGCGCTGCCAGAATCTCGTTGATGTTTGCCTGCCGTAGAAACGCGACCACCTTGTCGTTGTATGCCACGGGAGCCTCAGGCACAGGGGGCGCCACCAACGTGATGCCAGGAGGTCGCGGTGGCGGCACTGGGCCCTGAAAAATTCCACAAGTCATCAACTCGGCATCAGTGAGTGAGAGAGAGCGAGAAAGGGAGAGAAAACGAGAGAGAGAGAGAGAGAGAGCAAGAGGGGGGCGAGAGAGCGAGCGAGAGAAAGAGAGAGAAGGCGAAAAAGCGAGAGAGAGACAGAGAGAGAGAGAAAGCACGCGCCAACTGACCGACCAAACGCGGGATGCGTACACTCTGGGAGATACGCTCTCCGTCGTTATGGATACGCACCGATGTCTGCAGCATGCCCGGTCGCCGCGGCGACGGCATCTGCAGGCTCTGGGGGTTGATCGCTGGTACCTCCACGGGCAGTCGCGGATCAATGAAGGTCGTAGTCTTGCGCACGTGGTCGATGAAGAAGGACTTCCCCGTCTTGTCTGTCTTCAGCTCCCAGTTGACAGGCAAGGCGATGGTGGAATCGGCGAATAGGTTCAGGAAGACGACAAGGTCTCTGTTGTGCTGGTACCTGCGATGTAAAGTTAAATTAACCCTAAGCCTGCACAGTGAGGGGAACATTGCCTTAAGCCTGCGATGTAAGGTTAAATTAACCCTATGCCTATCATGTGAGGGTAACATAAGCCTGCGACGTAGGTAACCTAACCCTAACCCTGATTACTTCAAGGTCAAATCCAGGTCTCTGTTATACTGCTAACTGCAATGGAACATTACCTTAAGCCTGCGACGTAGGTAACCTAACCCTAACCCTGATCACTTCATGGTCAAATCCAGGTATCTGTTGTACTGCTTACTGTGATGTAAGGTTAAATTAAACCCAAGCCTGTCATGTGAGGGTAACATAAGCCTGTGAAGTCGGTAATCTAACCCTAATCCCTCTAGAGTTAACAATTACCCTGACCCTCGAAACCTCGGCTGTCTGCGACATCGCTCCCAGTTGTAAGTCCTACCTCTCAAACGCGCCGCTATCCCTGCGTATCTTCGATATCATGTGCTTCAGTGTCGTGTTGCCGGTGTACATGCCGAACGCCATCTCGTTCGTGTGCAGCAACGGGAAGAAGTCCGGCCGCGACAAGAACAGCACCGCCGGCGCCCTCTGTGGGGCACCCTTCGCGACGCCGGGCGCGGACCCCGATGCCACTGCCTGCTGGTTAGCAGGTGATGGACTCCTGGCAGCAGCTCTCTGAGGTGACTGCGCTTGCGTCGCTGCAAAGGTTCCGTGCAAGCAGCTACAGAGACTCCCTGACTTACGAACATTCGAGTTACGAACTTTCGATGATACGAACAATTTGCCCTGAAGTCCATTAGTGTATAATGTCAATATTGGTGAATAAAAAAACACAATCGCCCCCCTGATTTTGACTTTCGCCAACTCCTGTGTTCACGTATAAGTTTACACTATGTAGTACCCTTCTAGGTTACTCGATGTTCACACGTACATATACTACACTACTGTACAATACTGTATACGTACGTACATATGTTCGACTTACGAACGACCGCTCGGAACCGAACCTGTTCGTAAGTCGGGGAGTCTCTGTATATGCGTCCATCACATTAGGGTTTTATTTTGGTAACTGCGTCTATTACCCGACGATTTATATTACGTAAATATTTCCTTGTTTGTGAAATTTGACGCAACGATATGCAGTGACGCTGGGTGGTAGAATTACTGAATATGATTATATTGGATATAGTTTTTTTTAATGATGATGGTCATTGTAAAAAATAAACAGACAAATTAGGAAAAATAAGGTAAATTTCTGCTTTTAAATTGTGTAATTTAACATTGATTTGGATCATGAATGGGTCCAATAGTCAGACCAAAATCAAGATAAAATCCTGGATATACAAAATAACATACGTAAATACGATACAACTATCGTCATTAAGCTGAGCAAGGTGACATGACAAAGGTATGAGTGTGCTAGGGAGGGATGAGGGAGGAGGGAGGAGGAAGGAGGGAGGAGGAAGGAGGGAGGGAAGAGGTAGGAGGGAGGGAGGAGTACCTTGTGCAGCAGGCCTAGGTGATGTGTCAGGTCGGGCTATGGACAATGACGCCAGGTCGTCATTTCTATTTCTGTTGATTGTTCTTCGTATGCTTTGGTATCTGCAGCAATAACGACTGCACTTCAGAAATGTCAAAAACATCCCAATCGCTTTAGGATAACAGACTTTAGAGCAGACATATATTAATTACACTTTTCATTGCTATTCTCTCAGAGCAACAAATTTTTCCATTCTGAATCAAACCAAGCGTGACCAATATTTTCAGTATTTTGATGAGTATCTGCAATATTGTTAAATATCTACAAGTATTGGCAGAGTGGCAACCTGTACTCCACAGATGCCATTAGAGACAGAGGTGGAGAGTTGACCTATCTGTCACGATTGCATCACATCCATTTGAGCAGGACTAGCACCACACCGGCTAGTCGACTAGTTCGGCCGACACAGGCTATAACGTCCCTCACAGAAGGCAACGTTTTCCAACGGTGTAATATTAATAAAATATACATGGTAAGAAAAAAAAATGTAAAAAAATGTAAATAAATATAATATGGTCCGTGATGGAAAGAAGCTAAAAGCTAGAATCCCAATTAACCGTGAAGATTGAAAACGTGCAGCTGACGTTTCGCCGCCTATCAGGGGGCTTTCTCATGAGAAAGCCCCCTGATAGGAGACGAAATGTCAGGTGTACGTTTTCAATCTTCACGGTTGAGTAACAATTAACCCAGATAGATCTATTAGTCTACCAACCTACCAGATAGATCTATTAGTCTACCAACCGAATGAACTTATTTAACGAGCTAGAAGCCGCTACAGCGGATGCTGCGCATGCTCACCGTCTATCGAACTGCTCGCGTTCGTGTTCGCTCGCGGCCGTGCTGGCCTTGCGCTGCAGGGCCGGCGTTGCCTGCGGTCGCTCCCACGTCGTCGTCCGGTTCACGTGATCGATGTAGAATATGCGGCCGTGAGTGTCAACACGCGCCTCCCACCCTGCGAGGACGAGGGAGAGAAACGTATTAGCCAGCGAGCCGTGCAGCCGTGATTCGCACGGTCAGTTTTGAAACTGCACGGCCAAAAATGTGTAGCACGGCCTAAAATATGGATCTCAAGACACACATGCCAAAAAAATTGCACTCCCAAATATTTTTTCTGCACTCCCACAATACTCATTCCTGGTTAATACTCCGAGAGAAAGGGAGAGGTGATCATGACTCACTATCACTCGCTGTGATCAGTTGCAAGGACAAGGGAGAGGTACACTTTTGTACACTTTTTGTAATATTTTTCCTTCACGTTTGAATAGCGCTGTTTTGTACTGTTATCGCTCTCTGTACTGAAATTCCATTATTTTAACTGTTCAACACTATTTCATTTATCAGATTTTTTCTACATTAAAAAGACGGTTTTCAGTACATGTATTTGTATTTGAGTTACATGCAATAAAGGCTTAATAATGATAATATTAATAAAAAAGGTGATGATGCGATCATGCCTCACTGTCACTCACTGTGATCGGTTGCAACCAGTCTCGTGTAATTCTACCTGCTAAGTCTTTCTGTGTGTATGAACAACTCATTGACTGCCTGCCTGCCTGCCTCCCTGCATGCCACTCTCTTGCCCTCACCTTTTTTCTCTCTCTCTCTCTGCCTAGCTCTTTTTCTCATTCACTCTCTCTCTCTCTCTCTCTCTCTCGCTCTCTGCCTGTGTCTCTTTCTCTCTCTCTCTGTCTGTCTGTCTGTCTCTCTCTCTCTCTCTCTCTCTCTC
>NW_014577314.1:98062-100431 GCF_000485595.1 Priapulus caudatus | reverse complement strand
AGTCCCTGGCGTTGACACGAGATGCGAAATTCGCAGCGAGTGGTCAATAGAACGTTGCATCCCGTCACAAGAGTCAGTCCCTGGCGTTGACACGAGACGCGAAATTCGCAGCGAGTGGTCAATAGAACGTTGCATCCCGTCACAAGAGTCAGTCCCTGGCGTTGACACGAGACGCGAAATTCGCAGCGAGTGGTCAATAGAACGTTGCATCCCGTCACAAGAGTCAGTCCCTGGCGTTGACACGAGACGCGAAATTCGCAGCGAGTGGTCAATAGAACGTTGCATCCCGTCACAAGAGTCGGTCCCTGGCGTTGACACGAGACTCGAAATTCGCGAGTGATCAATAACCGCGGTTTACGTTGTCGACCGTATCGGAAACCACTTGGCGACTCGGACGTTTGAGGTTTCACACAGCCACCTACTTCTGAAGTTGCTGTACCGACTGCAGCTACGGCTGGGTCTACACCCGACTTGCTATCCCGTAGAACTTAAACCGAGATTGTTAAACTGCACAACACCTACGATGATTTCAAAAATAACATCCAAAACTAGAAATAAAACCAAGGAAGGTATGCAATTGGGATTGCTCTCGATAAAAAGCAGTAAAGCACCTGGGAGGTATGGTAGCAGGGACTGCCGGAGGAAGAGATGGCTCGACACAACCTCTGGTGCTGGTCCAGGTAGCTGGCCTGCCTGCTTTGCATGCCAGAAGTGCTAGCAACAGCAGGAGTCTGGTCAGTAAAGTCTCCATCCACTCTGCTCTCCAAGTTCTCTGGTGAGCCGATCTGCAAGAGCAAACACTAGCTTTTGTCAAGTCTAGCCACCGAATCCTAATCCTAATCCAGTCGAATCGATTTCAAGAGCCTGTTGTCAGACAAAAATAAGTCTTAAAATCAACTTTTTCGTAAAGATCATTCACAGAAACGTCAGAGAGGTTAGTTACGTGAACGACAATTCATTGCAGTTCCTTTTAACATTAAGATATCGTTAACCCCCTTGTACTAAACTAAGAGGAAAAGCCAGCAATTACGAAAAAAGCTCGTTTATAGGGATATCAGGTTTTATATTGATTAGTAAAACCTACAAACACCCGCATCGGAAATCTTCGGTGTGACCAGCAGCAGCTGTCGTCGCTGAGCCGACCTGCCTACCTGAGGCACGATGCTATCTCTGTTCACTGCCTCCTCCACGGGGGATCCCCGGCTGCTCCCCTCCTCCTCCTCCTCCGGGCTGCATCCCCGCACTGCGTCCTCGTAGCTACTCAGCCCCGGTGGAGTGTGCCCCCGCGACGGGTCGACGTCTGGCTGCGGCGGCTGCCGACTCCGCCGCGGGGCAGGTCGCGGAACCCACCGCGCCTCGCCCCCGCTGCCGCCGCCGCCGTCGTCCGAATCCATCGTCGAGATGTTCATCTCGTTCATCGGAATGTTCCGGCGGCCGGTCAATGTTCCGGCGGGCGAACTCAGGTTGTTCAGGCCGTTCTGCGCCACCGCCGTTCTATCACACGATTCGCCGTCGTCGTCGTCGTCGTACGGAGGCGCCCCCGCAGTGCCGCCGTTCGTCAGTACGCTGCCGTCCGTCTCCAAGTCGCCGTAGTCGATGCCGACGTCGTCATAGCTGACGGACGCGTGCGAGTAGTCGACCCCCGTCTCCGCGCCCACCGACATCATGTGCTCGTAGCTGACCCCCGTCTCGGCGCCCACCGGCGACATCCCCTCGTATGTCACCCCCGTCTCCCCCGGCAACGCGTCGACTCCCACGTTGCCGACGGGCGACAGGCGGCTGTCGTCGACGGCAGGGATGTCGCTGAACACGGCCTGAAGCTCGCGGTAGTTGTCCCCGACGACGGCGTCGCCAGGCGGCAGCACGGGCGCCTCGTGGTTGCCGATGCGACCGCGTGAGAGAGCGTAGAGGGTGACCTGCAGTGTTCAAAACAATGAAAAAAAATGTCCTTGTCCGACGGACAAGCTACAAGATATTTTTTCTTGTCCTACAAAATTTTTGCTTGTCCTGATTAATAACATCTTAACTTTATTAATAATTAACCCTTTTAACAACATTTAACACGTTCAACGCGAAACACGAGTATACTCGTTCGAACCTGCAAAACGCACGGCCGCGAAACACGAGTATACTCGTGGCAAAAAATAAAATAAAAAATAAAAAATTAATTTGGAACATTTACTATGTTCTCCTATAGATGGCAGGGGCTATACGCTTAGCAATTCAACAGCGTCACCGTATAAACCCCAGTAGTAGATGACATAATTTATACAATACTTTACTGTTGTTTGGAACGTTATTTTGGGAGTTTTTCGGACTGAGGTAATGTTTTTAGTTCATCTCGCCAAAGGGCGTTTGACCGCCGTGTG
>NW_014577314.1:92342-98037 GCF_000485595.1 Priapulus caudatus | reverse complement strand
CGCCTCGTGGTTGCCGATGCGACCGCGTGAGAGAGCGTAGAGGGTGACCTGCAGTGTTCAAAACAATGAAAAAAAATGTCCTTGTCCGATGGACAAGCTACAAGATATTTTTTCTTGTCCTGCAAAATTTTTGCTTGTCCTGATTAATAACATCTTAACTTTATTAATAATTAACCCTTTTAACAACATTTAATAACTGATTAATAACATCAGTGTTTAATGTAGAATAAAAGTGGATTAAATAAAATAAAAGTCTATATTTATTCTAACCACACAATAAAAATGTAAAATTACACAAATCCTCATTTTATTAGCTGTGGGAAGGGCGCCAATACAAGCGGAAGTGACGAATTTCGTCGGGTTGTATCTAAAAGACGAATCGAAAATACGAAACAGACTGCAAAAAGGGCGGCAGCCAGCGATGGTAGAAAATGATGAAAAATAGCTCTAAAAAGTTGCTCTAAAAAGCTGCTTGTCCAGCGGACAAGCTACTGGACAGGTCTACTTGTCCTCTGTGGAAATGGACAAGTGAGAACAAATGGATAGCCGTTATTTCGAACACTGACCTGCGTCGCGGCGTCGGATAGAAGCATCGCTGCCGTGCTCGTCTCACCGCTGCCCTGACTCGCAGACGAAGTCTGGCTGCCGCTGCTGTTGCTGCCGCATAGCAGTACGCCGTTAGAGGGCGCCGCTAGAGGAACAAACACGACGCAGCCGTCAGGAGCGTGTCTCGCGAGATCGTCAGCAAAATAGACGAAGTGGTGATGTGGTGAAGTATATATCAGGAGTGAATAATAATAGATCTATAATCAATATCTATTATTTATAGATTATAATCTATAATCTATTATTATTTAACCTAGCTGTATATATGAAGTGATATGAAGTGATATGAAGTGATATGAAGTGATATGAAGTGATATGAAGTGGGATATGGTGACGGTGAAAAAGAAGGTGTTGAACGCTGGTGTAGCTCATTGGGATCAAGGAGCTAAATATAACAAGGAGAGGAAGCTGTGTGCTTTGGGACGATAGGTCCAACCATCTCGACGTGACATGCATCGATTTCACTATGCAGTGTTCGATCAACTTGTCACTCGACGAGAATGCGCAATAAATTAAACTTGCTTAGTTACTTGCTGTAACAGGGTTCATAGTAGTAAGACACATGTTGAAATAAGGACTTATAAGACCCTTTCTGGAGGCCAAAATAAGACTTTTTTACGCGATTTCTGATAGATCACCGACTATTAAAGTAAACTCAATAATATTTATATGACACAATTGCAGAGCCGTTTCGCCGAAATTCAACACAGAAAATGTTGAAAATGGTCCTTCGGCAAAAATAAGGACTATTAAGTACTTTTCTAAGATTTCACAAAAAATAAGTACTAATAAGAGCCCTTATTTTATTTTTGGCAAAATAAGTACTTATAAGACTTTGGAAGACCCGCTACGAACCCTGTGTAAACGTGATGTAGTTGACACACTCACATCCTACTATGAAATGTGACATAAAAGGACAAACTCAAATTAAACACGTTAATGGTGCAAAACGTACGGACAGCCACAGACTATAACGGACCAAATTAGCATCTAATTACAGTCCGCATTTAACTATATGGACAAGTACGTACTAGACGCGTCAGGCAGGTACTAGTCTTCAAATGGACTGCCTGTTAACAATTAATAATCTTGAGCACACATATTTATTACGTGCATAATACGCGGATTCCACCAGAACCATCGTTAGCATGATAATACCAACAGCGCGAGCTTTTGAAGCAGCCAAAAGATAACACATGCAGGTCCAATTGTTATCAGGCAGTCCGTTTGAAGTTTGTGTCTAGTACATGACCATCTGTGTACGCGTGATCCTCCGTGTATTTTACAACAGACTGTAACTAGGTGCTGATTTGGTCCTTTATAGTCTGTGGGTGTCTGTACGTTTTGTACAATTCACATGTTTACTTCGTGTTTTATCCATTTATTCCATTTCATATTGTCATTTACAAGGTTTGAAAAACATTCTTTGCTATTATTTATATCTTTGAATTCATCTATGGCAATCGGAAGATCACTAAGCAGTGTGATTACAGACGCTGTGTTTTGCGCCATCGTTCGCAAACATACCTGTTTGATCAGATATGATGAAGAAGAACGCCAGTTTACCGGTAACGGAGTCGGAGGGATGCCTCTTGGCCAGTGAGAAGATAAGCACGTGTTTCTCTCTAAAAATGAATCAGAACGAGAGCATATGAACAAGCGCTGTATCTTTAACAACAGTTTCGTTGTCGAAATGCTCAACATTTGCATGAGAGTGCATAGCCCGAGTATGTCTTTCATTAAAATGTCTCCCCCTTCCCCCCCTGAGGACAAACTGGATTGCCAAGCAATTTCCTCCCTCACTTCATGTATCTTGCTTTCTCTCAGCATATAACGCCCCTGCCCTATCAAACGCTGCTACTGCCTCTCGCTAAAAAGTCATACGTGAGGGTGTAATAGATATGTGGTGGCCCACCACTACTGCACCGACAGAATAATACATTTATTAAAAAAGAAGCATTTTGCTATGCATTCAGCCAGCCCAACAGCAATAACCCATGACACGATATATGACTTCGATCGTTTCGAATTCTTAAGACCGTTCCCACTATTTACAAGACGAAAGAAGAGAGTTGCACCTGGGTTTTTTGGCAGCTTTCTGCTGGAGGTAGCTGAGTTGCACTTGCACCTGTCCAAGGAATCGACTGCCGATCGGGCGACTTCTAGCAAACTTGTCTTTCACCTCAAACAGCAGGGTGTCGCCAGGGTATGCTGCCAATCCAAACTTCTACGGATGCGTAGGGAGAGGGCCATTAGATGCAAAGAACAGAAAATTGGGAAATGGATGCATTCCACACTTATGCAACCAGCTACTATTGTGCGAGAGAGACACTTGAAAATTCATTCCACCCAGTCCAATTCAGTATAGCAATATAGATTATATCTATACATAGAAGAACTGATTATTGATTGGTTTTCCAATGGATAAATCTCCAATAACAAAGAATTTGCCCCCACAACACATCCTATAAATTCTCCCTTGAACATTTGCCAGCAGCTAATATCCAAGTCCGTATGCAGGCGATTACACTTCGCATTTGCTCTGCACTCGTAAAATCACGCATTTCTTCGCTCAGTGGACAGTACTTCAACACAGCTCCGTCGGGCTATAGGACGTAATCGGAAATTTAAGGCTGGCACGAGGCAGACTGTGGAACCTGTCTCCTGCTAATTATCCCGACGATCGCGTCTTAATAGCCGCGTTCACACGTAGCAAGAAATCCGGTATTTAGCGTTCACACGAGGCAAAATGCGCGGTCCAAGAAATACGGTATCTAAACAGATCCGGTATTTCATGTAAATACGAGGCTTCCCAGACCCCAAATAATTTGCCGTGCTTGAGAAATACCGGATCTCTTGGACCGCGCATTTCCTCGTGTGAACGCTGAATACCGTATTTCTGATGCCGCGTATTTTATAGACTGGTCCGCGCTCGACTATTCCAGTGTAACGCGAGTGGAACTGTCGAGCGCGGACCAGTCTACGTATTTTATCGGCAGTTGGTGCGCATTGCATTGTTTATTTCGCATTGTTCGCTAGATTGTTTAAAGCAGCTCGCAGCTCGCAAATACCGTATTTCTGGAGCCGCGAATCAGCGTGTGAACGCTCGGCCGCGTATTTGTCTCAGATTCGGTATTTCGCAAATACCGTATTTCTGGAGCCACAAATCAGCGTGTGAACGCTCGGCCGCGTATTTGTCTCAGATTCGGTATTTCGCAAATACCGTATTTCATAAATACGAGGTCTCGTGTGAACGAGACTAATGTTGCCGGCCTATACACATCATCGTGCCCCACCTGCCCATTCCACTCGGGATTGATGGTGTTCTGCACAACGTGTGTCCGCCAGTACTTGGGAACGTAGCCGTCGCTGCCCCACGCCGGCCCCGGCTTGATGCTTAACTTCACGTATGGGTCAGGGCTAAAAAACATGCCCTTGCGCAGACCACTCGCACGGATGGCTGCGCACAGAAAAACACGGACATGAGGATGACTATGGCACCTATAATTTTCACTAGAGAAGGCACAGGAAGCCTTAAGGTGAGGGGCTATCCACGTCATCCTTTCTCTGAACATTTCGTCAATGCCAGAGAAATTGACGGATCAAAGCAGGAACTTTACATCGCATGAATGCGCTTTACAATATCTGCACTGCCCGAGAGTTTCTTCCACCGAGTTACACTCATTGATAGACTGCAACACATCTACTGATAAGACTAGTAGACAGAATTTTTGCATCTGTACATCCCGTTTTACACTTATATAACAGATTGATGGTTATGCGGCAGAATGGAACGTGGAGATGACTTACTTGATACGACTATTTTGACCATCTGCGAGTTATCCTTCTGATTTACCTGAAATAACAACATCGCAGTATAAGAACCTGTCAAAACGCTGGCGTAACAACTATACACATGCTAGAAGATTCTCGTGTTATTTTCCATAAAACTTTGGATAAACAGAGGCAACATCATTGGCAATAAAAGCAATTAGTTATGCACAAAACTGATACCCAATAAATAAAAAAGAGATCCGAGGTTTCGGTTACCTTATTGTATTTGTGGCTACCCTAATGCTATCCACGCATCAAGTTAACCCTAATCCTATGAACCTATAGGTAACTCTAATCAAGACACTTCTCAGCTACGTTCTACGTTTTAAGTAGGAACAGCACATGAAGCTAGTGAGCAACTCCCTACCTCAGCTCTGTTAGCAGTGTTAGGGTTTATAATGTTGATTGTAGCTGACGATGCTCTCAGAGCACCGGTCGAGCCATGATAATACCGGAAGCACACCCTGGTCACCGCTGCAAGAAACACAAGTGTATCAACACAGTGAGCAACATGAATAGAAAAGAAAGTATCACTCAGGCCACAATTAAAAAAATCTTTGTTTGCCCTCACCCGACCCAGGCTGAAAAGTTTGGGTAGATAGTAGGCTTCTTCTTTTTTTGAGGGGGGTCTTTTTACAAATTCAGCATGGTGTTTACATGCTCGGGTGTGCTTGTGTGGATACAGATTTATATAATGTATAATGATACAATTTGTAAAAAAAAGAATGGGAAAGATCAATAAAAATGTTTGAGTCGGCCCCTCCCAGAGATGCAACACATATTTAGCAATCTGTAGTTTCTGGCCATCAAATTAGTAGTTCAAGGGTCTTGTCGTAATGACCCGAGTTTGCTAGAGGGGTCGCGGCATGCCCCCCACGGAAAAAAATTTTGATTCTGAGATGCAATTCCTGCATGCTGAGGGTCAATAATGACAAGAAATTGACCAAGACATAACAAAAACAAAAAAATTTCGATCACAGTGAAATTCGTAGTTTGATACAAACTGGTCGTAGTGGTGCAAAAGGAATAGAAATTCGTATAATACGGATAAATCGTAGTGGTTGGCATCTCTGCGGCCCCTTTTGGCAGGCAAGTCGGTGTCGAGGGCAAACAACACAATTTTTATTATGGGCCTCAATATGACAACAAAAAGACTCCTAAAATTATGTGCTACAGAAATTATTTGATAAGAACAATTGGGATACAGGGCACTATTGAGCACCTATGACCACCATTCCTTTAGTTAGATCCGCAC
>NW_014577314.1:85051-88482 GCF_000485595.1 Priapulus caudatus | reverse complement strand
CTGGGAAGAGAAAAACGAAAGTAAACCTTTACCAGAAAGCTCCCCGACATTCCTAGAGATATGAAACAGTTATTTGACGCAACTCATAATTAAGTTTACTCCAGGAGTTAATGAAGAACACTATTTGTCAATGTTGTTAAATTTGTCAATTTGGTTATGCGGTATGCATGTTTTAATTCCCATGGTTATCATTTTTTTTTTTTTTTTTTTTTTTTTTTTTTTTTTTTTTTTTTTTTTTTTTTTTTTTTTTCTAGACTATTTGTTACGCAGCTGCCTAGTAAATTAAGCTCGACCACCAAATTTGTGGCAGGTCCCAGCCAACTTTCTGAAGTTGGTGGTCCTGTTCGTCGCACTACGATTTTTCAGCCGAATTCGAACCTTGCGGTGCCCGGCTCGACAAAAACCCGCTTGCCGATGCCCGCACCCAAAGATGCCGGCGGCTGGCAACCAAATTCTCCGACGCGGGCGGTAGCTTGAAATTGGCACTTCCCGTTCTCGGGCTAAGCAAGTTTGTTGTCTTTATTGAATGGCTAGACATAACGAGATTTTGAATAAAAAGCAATGGCGAATGAGACAATTCAGTGCATGCAGTCATTACTCTGTAGCACAAAAATGCATACAGCCACATGTAAACCGGCCGGCCTCGCGTATTTTGTCACCATTAGGAATAATTTGATGACCTCGTCGATTTCGCCCAAAGCATAATTCTTGACTATTTTGTTTGGAGAAGCACCTTTTACGATAATGAGACACAATGTTCTGCTTCTGAAGACATTATAATCATTGATTAGAGTCAGATGCATCAAAACATTTAATGAAAATTTAACAAAAATCATTCAATGAAAAAGTAGCTCTGGCTAAGGCCAAAATAGCTCCCGTAAAGCAAAATTTACGAGAGCCCTCTTTTTTTATACAAAATCAAAAAAAGAGCTCTGCGTATAAAGTATTTTTTTAGGGCTGAATTTCGACCCCTGACTCATACTATATAGTGTATATGTGTCCATGATCATAGTTATTAGCTGAATGATTCATGCTTATCCTACATCATGATAGCTTCTGATACTAACAATCATAGGTAACAAAGTCCATTCACACAGACAGGGTGGACACAATTATAAGGTCGCTATAACTACTGACACAAGTACTATAAAGAAACAGAACTAAAATACTACCACTATAATTTGCTGGTGACACCACAACCATTACTGTTACCACTAGCAATACTATGCCCAGTGCTACGAATACTTAGTACATTTACGGGCGAAAGTCCAGTTTCTCACGCCCAGCATGGCGGTCACCAAACTCCGAAATCCCTGATCGGTTTTCATCTGCGCCTCAACATAACAAAAAATGGCAAGCTATTACGCATCCTGGCACATTATATACGGCCGGTCATACGCGGGGCTATGCACGGTGGGAAAGTGGACGAGTTATCATATCTCACGAACGAATTTATTGATATTTCTATATATGCTACCTATGTGTAGACATGTTTAACATATAAGCCTCGCGTATGACCGGCCATATATAACATGCGCCAGGATGCGTAGTAGCTTGCCATTGTTTGATTTGCTGAGGCGCTGACGAGAACCGATCAGGAATTTCAAAGTTTGGTGACCGCCATGCTGGGCGTATAGGAGAGTGGACGTTCGCCGTGATATACGAAACTTGAACAAGAAACGATAGCAGAAATCTTTCTTCAATTTGCACATAGGTGCTGTGAAGTTATCGCACATTGCATGAAATAAGTTATTAGTATATTACATTATGATTATTACAAGGTTAACATCTTTTTGACGCCACAAATTTTATGCCGGTGTACCGTAGTATTTGGACGCTTTCCCGAAACTGAACGCTCCTAAGAGTGCGCATGCGCGCATGCTCTTTTGTTTTTCTCTTGTCTTGTCTCCAGGGCCGTACGAAATAGTAGCCATGCTCTTTTGTTTTCTTTTTGTTTCGCCTTGTAACCTGACACACATAACACAGTCTTACTAACTTACTACATTGCAAATTGTTTTAATCAAATGTTTCCATGAGTGACCGGGTTGGCCGCCATGTTTGTTTATTGCGACCGTTTTCGATGGGCGAGATGCGCAGATGACTACTGCGCATGCTGCGCATGTGCCCTTGCAAAAAAAAAAAAGAATGGGAAAGATCAATAAAAATGTTTGAGTCGGCCCCAGAGATGCCAACACATATTTAAAGCAATCTGTAGTTTCTGGCCATCAAATTAGTAGTTCAAGGGTCTTGTCGTAATGACCCGAGTTTGCTAGAGGGGTCCGGCATGCCCCCCGGAAAAAAATTTTGATTCTGAGATGCAATTTCCTGCATGCTGAGGGTCAATAATGACAAGAAATTGACAAGAAATAACAAAAACAAAAAAAATTTCGATCACAGTGAAATTCGTAGTTTGATACAAACTGGTCGTAGTGGTGCAAAAGGAATAGAAATTCGTATAAAATACGGATAAATCGTAGTGGTTGGCATCTCTGCGGCCCCTTTTTGGCGGGTAAGTCGGGTGAGGGCAAACAAACAATATTTTTATTATGGCCTCAATATGACAACAAAAAGACTCTAAAATTATGTGCTACAGAAAATTATTTGATAAGAAGACAATTGGGATACAGGGCACTATGAGCACCTATGACAACCATTCACTTTGTTGATCCTAAATGTCTTTAAAATTAATTATAAAACAAAAATAATAGTTAATTATGAAACAAAATTATAGTATACGTGTGACAGATTTTGTGTCTTAATTCGAGATAATTATTTCCTAATACTCGGAGTAACGTACGCTGGGTGAATAGTTGCAAGCTGTTGACTGCCCAAACAACTTGACCCTGTCTGCTGCCTGCTAGCCCTCGCTTCTTGTGCTCCAAAAATCCAAACGGATCTTGTTCCTCTTAAATAAAAATCATAAGAGCATCAGCACAAGTTCGATTACACTTTGAAGGGACCACTTGTTAAAATTTACACTTGGCAGCTGAGATGTACATTATCCTCTGTAACATAACCCTAACCCTAACCCTACGTGCTACTAGAGCTGTAACGATCCACCGAAATCGAATCGAATCGCGATTCTCTTCCCTCGATCCGATCCTCGATACTTTTTCCCGTATTTTCGATTCGATCCAACCCACTAGTACTTCATGGTGGGCATATGTTTCCATGAACCAAAGTATCCTCGTGACGTACACTGACGTCACGCACGAACTCAGCTATCTCCGAAGTTGAATGCATACAGTCTGCTGATGGTGCTGGTGGTTGCGCATGGTCACATTCCACACTACGCATATCAACTTCTGCATCACTTTCCGTATATCAAAGAATGATGCAAACAAGAGCCGCAGAGCGTCTGGGCTCATCTGAGGTCTGTTGCTACGATTATAAACGTAAAATTTCAGTCGTGCATAGTACCACATTTGCTA
>NW_014577314.1:78884-83031 GCF_000485595.1 Priapulus caudatus | reverse complement strand
CACGCGCTGTTTCCGGATATTGCTATTTTGTTCTTAGAGAATGCGACACGACTGATCGACGAAAATGGAACGTGGACTCTTCGAGCTGACTACACACAATGTCAGCCATCTAACTCATCATTACAGGTATGATCAGCTGTGTATCCACGCACTCTCTGTGTCTCTCTCCCTCCTCCCCCCTCTCTCTCCCTCTCTCTCTCTCTCTCTCTATCCCTCTTCCCTCTCTCTCTCTCTCTATCTCCAGTTTTTCGTACGACTTTTCGTCGCTACAATGATCATCTTTTTTGCTATAGCAGTAATACTCGCTGCTTCCGATATAAATCTGAAGAAATCTGATCAACAACATAACAACAATAACAACAATAACAACAATAACAACAATAACAACCAAAACGACGACGACGACAACGACGACGTCAACAACAAAAATACTACTACTACTAACAACTTATTGTACGTATAGCAACCAATTAAACTCATGTACTAGTTTTATTATAATTCATAATAGGTTTATTTATTTATTCTGCTCCATGTGGTAGGCTGCCGAGGATAACTACATGCAGTACGTGTTCTATCTCTACTATATTGGATTCTCACTTTCCCTGATAAGCCTCGTCATCACTCTAGCCATATTTGTCTCCTTCAGGTAGGTTCGTATTATAGCTCATATGGTCTATGTCTCCCTGGGTACTGCCGGAACGTACCCTGGGTACGGTCCGGTATACCGGATCGTACCTTGGTAACTATCTGATATGGTTAGGGTTAGGGTTAGGGTTAGGGAGTAGGCGTAGGCGACTCCCTAGACTCGTTAGTGGAGTAGGCGAGGTACGGTCTGGCATATTAGATCTAAGTACCCAGAGAGACATAGACCCTGGCAGCCGTATTATAGGCTTAGGTGATCGCGCGTAGGCGTTAACAGGGACCGCAATATCACCGCTTTTATCTATAAAAATCATTTGCTATACTATCCGGGGGTTTGCGTTGCTTCTTTATGTCTCAATTTAAAATCCTCTGTTATTCTAGACCTCGCGGGTCCTTCGTTTTCTTGTTTTTAATAAAAAGCTTGGACAAACTTTGTTATAATCTTATTTTAACGTTTTAGTTCAGTAAGCTACTTCGACGTTTGGCTCGAGCGTATAGCGACCATTAGATCTACTGTATACTGTACTTTATTATTGAACTGTGTCTTTTTATTGAACTCGGACCTGCTGGTTCGCACTTCACCTGTTATTTTGGCATTTTCGCCTATAGGTTTCGCAACGGCTTCCATACGTCTGCGGATGTCGTCCCATCCTTATTTACCGTCTTGATTCGAGATCCTCTCCTGCACTTCCTATTCGCTCTCCTTCGTGTTCCCTGGCAACGTCGCGCACATTCCAGCGCTCTTGACCGGAAACGGAAATTGTAGGGGGTCCGTTGCCAGAAACATCGTGGATAGTTATGACTAGAGCTCTAGTTATGACTATTGTAAGTCTAGGATTCCGAGTTCTTTTGTGCAATGCTCGTGTGCAAAAGTTATGAAACTCTAAACTAATGATGTTGTAACCACTTGTGATGTTTTTAGATATGCAATTACCCCCCGGGGGGGCACTCACCCCACATTATGGTAGGTATGTGCCGCTGCGAAGTCAAAAATGGGAGGCTCTGGAACTAACTCAGACCTGAAAATGGGGGTCTCTGGAACTAATGTTTGTTGAATGTGGGATGCTCTGGAACTGGCTATGTTCGAAAATGGGGGTTATGTAATCGTGCAATCGAAATGCAATCCTATGGAACTGGACACGTTTAAAAGAGGGGGTCTCCGGAACTGTGGGGGAACTGTGATTTGCTTTAAAATCTATGCTGTAGCACTTGAACCAATAATTATTGCATGCATGCCTTCACAGCCCGGCTTGAACGTATTCTGAAGTACGATGCACTGGAACGGAAAAACTGAACGGAAACGGAAATGTTAAAAACTAGGGTTGCCGGAACGGCAAAAATGCAAGATCTGCATGGTAACTAAACTTGTGATGCTCTTGAACGAGATATTCTTAAGAATGCGATGCACTGGAACGGAAGTTTGGGGTTGAAAATGGGGGTCTCTTCCGCGGCACATACCTACCATGCCATATATGTGGAGTGCCCCCCCCCCGGGGCAATTACCTACCCCTGGCTGAGTGCCCGTGGGGGTAATTATCACATGGGATTTTCCTAGAACCATTACTGACAACGGAGCTCCTGGAGTGTAGTACTGTGTGTGTGGGCCAGCGTATTCCTGTCCTAATAAATAGTGGCTGGGGTACCTCTTGAGTCATTGCGATTATTTTTCCTAGGGTCGCATTCCTAACATTGTCATGCTGTTATTATCCCGCCCTCGAGTTTGATGAAAAATGGTAGCCCCTATACGTTATATATTGCGTTTAAACGGGTGCACTATATATGTACGCGATTAAAGCATGATTCGCTGTTATATAAGCGGCAAGGGAATAGTTCGCTAACAAGCCCAATGATCCGGTGTTTAATATAACATGCCAATTGCGGCGAATTGCCTCTTGGTAGCCGAGAAAATTGCCTCTTCAGAGCTAAGAGGTAGCACGTGTGGCGTAAATATGGGACATGCGCATTTACACTGATTGTCTGAGGAATTTTCTATGGCTAGATCTAGGCCTGTGATTTTTGGTTGCTCGTCGCTGCAACCTGCAACCGCAAGCGATCGGTCGCGCGCCTCACCGCGTGATCGCATGCAAGCGACTGCTGTTGTCTTTCCCTTGACTTGTTTTGTTCAATGTTTTAGGAGTTTACATGACACTAGCTGGAGTCTCATATTTGGTATATAGGGCCATTCCACTATTATAAAAGCGGTTTGCCATAACTCACTCAAAAACATTCAATCATGTGGTAGAAAATTGACCCAATGAGACAATATACTAGTATGCCTTATATATGATATTATATGATGAATAAGAAATAATTATATAGTATTATAAATCATAACTAGACAATAAATTATATATTCTACATATAACTCTTTATACGCAGGCTTTTATATATTTAAGACAGGATTATTTCAGTGTTGCAGCTCCGACGAATAGAGACATACATACATAATAACACACATCTTTCACGTGATGAGATGGTGCTTGCTGATTGGTCGGACGAGAATTTTTCATCGTTGCAAGTCGCTGTCTACCCGCACACATGCGATTTCGAAGCGATTTCGGAGTGATTGGGAGCGACGAGTTGCTGAAAATCAAATCAGTTTGATTTCTTGCAACTCGTTGCAAGCGACCAGAATCGCTACGGGTTGCAGTTGCACGTTCCCGCAGTCGTAGCAATTTCACAGCAATTTTGACTGCGATTCTAGAATCGCTGCCGAGTTGCATGAAAAAGTCGCAAGTCTGCGCTATGCTTAAGGTTGAAATGAATACAGTGAACGCGGGGGTGTAATAGCGAGCGAGGATACAAGATTGGAGGAAGGGTGAATCGAAAGCGCTGAGGAAGCGTTTGGAATATTTTTTAAAGTGGTCCATTTCTTCACCGACTCGTTTCCGGCATCGTGACACATCGCAGATAAACTTCATAAACTAAAGAAGTCGGTGTGGAAAATTACGCGGTGACTGAAGATGCGTATTAATTGTTCGCGGATGTTTCAGCGCGTCAAATAATGCCAATTAAAGAAACAACACGTTAGATAAACGACTAATTATAGATGAGCAAAACTGAGTGTCTGACTGCAGCGACGCATCTCAGGCAAAGGCATACGAACGGTGGCGCCACCACACATCCACGAGGAAATGTCTTTTTTATGCTATAGCCATCGTTTTATTTATACAGGCAACTAAGATGCTTGCGAAATACGATACACTGCCATCTCGCCTGCACTTTCATCATAGCCGGAGTATCCTGGTTTCTCAATCACTTCCTAGATTCAGGTCTCGCAAAAACCAATCCGGTACGTATGGCAACGCCCCTTAAACGGCGGCACGCGTAGTTATAACGTGTTGTCGCGTATATATGTTTTTTTGCAGAATTCACACATCGACATCGTCATAATAAATCTTTCTATGCTTACTATGATTATGCTTTCTAGGCGTCACACTAGTTAATTTCACACAATAATTTCAGTATATTACTGGGTAAATTAGAACATTACGGAATTAGGGGG
>NW_014577314.1:76257-78874 GCF_000485595.1 Priapulus caudatus | reverse complement strand
AAGAAGTCGGCGTGGAAAATTACGCGGTGACTGAAGATGCGTATTAATTGTTCGCGGATGTTTCAGCGCGTCAAATTATGTCAATTAAAGAAACAACACGTTAGATAAACGACTAATTATAGATGAGCAAAACTGAGTGTCTGACTGCAGCGACGCATATCATTTTCAGGCAAAGGCATACGGACGGTGGCGCCACCACACATCCACGGGGAAATTTCTTTTTTATGCTATAGCCATCGTCTTATTTATACAGGCAACTAAGATGCTTGCGAAATACAATACACTGCCATCTCGCCTGCACTTTCATCATAGCCGGAGTATCCTGGTTTCTCAATCACTTCTTAGATTCCGGTCTCGCAAAAACCAATCCGGTACGTATGTCAACGCCCCTTAACGGCGGCACGCGTAGTTATAACGTGTTGTCGCGTATATATGTTTTTTTGCAGAATTCACACATCGACATCGTCATAATAAAAAAATAAACCACAGAAAATGTAAACGAATTAAATTCAGTTATATTCGCAGTAAAGCTTTCAACTTAATTCAACGACATACACAAGAAGAGGCCATTACGGCTAGGCTGTGTCACTTGTCTATGGGGCAGATTTATCTAGACATATATATTGCTCAGTCCAGTCTCAATAGTTTAGTTACTACGATCACCAACTACCGCTACCACGGCTATATAGCTAACTCATTTTGTTTGGGGGCAAAACCATCGCGTTTTATGTTGTGGGCACTGATTTTTGTGTCTGAAAATTTTTCTGCCGCATTTAAGAAGAGGCTCTGCCAAGGCCAAGAGGCACATTGCTCCTGCACTGAGTTTCAATTGGTTACTACCGATCTATGTGCATATATATAAAGATGAATTCGTGGTGTTTACGAACGATGAATCATCGGGGACTGCCTGGCCTGTCGAGCTTCACGCTAGATGACCATAGATTTTATATACACACGTTGCACAATATATTTCCATATGCTAGCATAAAGATACGTATTCTTCTTTTTCTATCTTTCTATGCTTACTATGATTATGCTTTCTAGGCGTCACACTATAGATACAATGCACAATAATGCACTCAGCGGAGGCGTGTTGTCACAAAAATACTAAAAACTACTATTTCATGACGCAAAGTTGAACAAAATTGCTGAAAAACTACTGTTGCGTGCCACGTATAATGACGGAAATCATTGTCTGTATATAATAGCTATTTATAGGTTGCTGTTGTGCCAGATCTGATTTCGACGGTAACAATGCTTGCTACGTTCTAACAACCCACGCGTCATTTAGCAATGAACTGCTCACCCTGCCTATTTTTCACGTATTTTGGTTAATTGATCGCTAGTAAAGAATGACGAATCCATAGAAATAATTAATATACATTATATACGTCTATTCGTTGCTATGGAAGAATCACTATAACAGATAGACACCAACTACAATGGCTAATACCCTCCACGATTTAACAAGAATCGATTTCTACAGTGCAATTATTTTAACCAGCGGCTACATTGTTAAAAAGTTTTAAAACTCTATAAAGATTGTCCTGTGTTTACCGCCTCACTGCATCTTTAGACGTCTAATTTACAGTCGAGTTCATCATGCGGTGACGCTAACAACCCGTTTGCGTTCGCAGGTGTTATGCAAAGCACTGGTCTCCTTCTTTAACTACTGCAACGTCACTAATGTCTCTTGGATGTTCGTTGAGGGCATACATCTTTACACAAAGATCGTGAAAGTATATGTTCAATGGTACAATAAATTAATTGTCTACTGCGCCGTTGGCTGGGGTGAGTATACGAAATTTAATTAGCGACTTAGCGACTTAGCTGTGAACCCCAATAAGTTGACAGCGTATACATGCGAGAACAAATGCCGTCTATAAGGCATACGTTCATATAAGTACACATGCCTATATATTGTGATCGTAAAAAAGCCAACCCACCGCCATTCCATTACCTGACTGTCATGGTCAGTGCCAGTTCTTACGCTGCCTTATATAATATTATACGCGGCCATATTATACTGATGAGTGACTTTGGGAAACCTTGCTGTTAGCACAACTACAACATTTCCCCTACGGGTAAGGGTGTGTTAAATATCTCGTGTCAAGTATCCTGGTATTGGTGTGGCTACGTGTGTATATTGCCCATACGTG
The DNA here is from genome assembly GCF_000485595.1 of Priapulus caudatus. Classification (NCBI taxonomy): domain Eukaryota; kingdom Metazoa; phylum Priapulida; class Priapulimorpha; order Priapulimorphida; family Priapulidae; genus Priapulus; species Priapulus caudatus. Next base: position 76,715 of record NW_014577314.1, on the reverse strand, counting down.
TTTTGCACGACATTTATCAATCGATTTTTATCTTGTTTTCCGATACTTTTATTTTTATGCGATTCTACCGGTAACCGCGTAGTCCGATGGTAAATATTGTAGATTCGATATGCCAGCTCACATTCTATTGCATTGTAGCAACGCTAATGTCATTACACGAAAGCATTTAATACCAGCTCACACACATGCTAATTTTACACCATACCAGCTGGCTAGAAGCAACGATCTATCTCTAGACTGCTGGACACATAAACAGCTATACTAATAGACAACCGGGGTGCAACCGCACACACACCGTTAGTTTTCACAGGGTTTAGTTTCACGCTGCACACTAGCCACATGTAGTTTGCGTTATAGCTTAAACCCACACATTACACATCTAATAACTAAAGCTATCTATATCGCCTCTATTCTTAAATTGCCGCTATGTGCCATCAGCCATATGTCATACGATGAGA